>NC_134487.1:72260216-72410216 GCF_040206685.1 Ascaphus truei | reverse complement strand
CCAGAGACTAAGTCCCGAATTTTGTGCCCAAGTTCTCAAAAACGAATCCCACCCTTCCTCTTCCCTTTTTGTTTACATTATAATTTTGTTTTAATTTACCCGAGCACTCTAAGACACACTGTATTCAATATTGGAAATTAAGGAAAATAATGTTTGTACGCAATTATTGTAATACCGTGAAAACCAATAAAGATTAAGATACAAAAAAAAAACGAATATAGCAGACGCAGCTGGGATTTTATGCCGATTTGAGTTCCAGGATATTTGGGCTGGCTCGCGGTCAGGAGGGACTAAGTTCTCAGAAGAGAACGTAGCGGTGGCGTATGGAATTTTATGCTGATTAGGGTTCAAGGAGATTCAGGGCTAAGTCCCGATCAGGGTAAAACTCTCCCAAAGAGTTCCCTGCACCTAGGAAAGTCTAGTTTTCAACCCCATACCCAAATTAAGAGTGTCTTTTCATCTGTATTTTGTGTTTCATTATGTGTAAGCGAATTTATGCCGAATAAATTACAATTTATTTCTCTACCTTGTTTTGCTCAATAAATTATCCCAGTAGAAAGATGTAAATAACCTGGTCTCCCGTGACAGCAACAAACTGATATGGTAAGTGATCAGTGTTCCTTTAGGACACTATTATTAAAATATTATTGCAACAATGTAATTTTTGGAGTCCAGAATAACAATAGTGTAATTTAGAACCAAAGATGTTCCAAATCAGTCTAAACACGAGACATACTGTATCAATATATGTTAATTTCTTACCTTATTTGTCATATGTTATTTTTCACTGTTGGGTTTCATTTCTAATGTTCACTCTTTTCCCATTATACTGTGTTGTGGGATGTGCTAATGCCTTATTAATAAGTAAGGGAAATTAGTTAGCAACCGTACTGTAGCGTTAGGTGTCCAGTGGGGACTTTCATGATTCTAAAACAGTGTTCTTTCTTATTCAGAAATTAGTATTAAAATATTCTATGTGATTTCCAGACTGCAAAAAACAGCATGGCCTCTAAGGGACTATATATACAAACTGCTGTTTCAAATATGTTCAGACATAGTTACCTCAGCTTGTGTTCACCTAAACAGTCCTTCAGTATGTTTATTGTCATTAGGAAAGGGTGATATGAGCAATAAAGTGACACACTACCATCAGGGCCACCAACAGGGTGGGGGGGGGGGGAAGCAGGACAAGTGTCCTTGGCCCAGTAGCTCCAGTGGCCCAGTAGCTCCAGGGACCAGGTTGGTTTGGCCCACATGAAAGTTGTGGGGCCCTTTCTAGATAACACTCTGCCCCCCCACCCGCCCCCCCCCCCCCCACCCGGGGCTTCAAGAAGTTTGGGCCCAACTTCAGCATCCAGCCACTAGCTCACCTCTATATGGGAGAAGTGGGGGAGGACGCATACAGGTGTTAAAGAGTAGGGGGGAGAAATATAGAAGGGGAGGCAAGGAGAGGAAATATAGGCGTGGAGGAGAAATACAGAGGGGGAGCAAGAGAGGGGGTGGAGAAATGCAGAAGGAGGGAGTGGGGAGAAAAATGGGTGCAGTGAGAGGGAGTGAGGGGGGATACTGGAGAGAGTGAAGGAGTGGGTGGAGAAATACAAGAGGGGGGAGAAATACAACGGGACTTAGAGAAATAGGGTGTGAGAAATTGAGAGAGGGGAGAGGATAACATGGGGGTGAGAGAGTTAGGAGGAGAAATACAGGGGTGGAGTGAAAGAGGAAATGTGAGAAATAGAGGGAGAGAGGGGGGGGAGAGAAATACAGGCAAGAGTAGAGGAGGACAAATACGGGATGAGAGAGAGTGTGGGGGAGAAATACAGTGGGGGAGGGTGAAAGGGAAGGGAGAGAGAGAGAGAGAGAGAGAGAGAGAGAGAGAGAGAGAGAGAGAGAGAGAGAGAGAGAGAGAACGAACGAACTGGGTAGAGAGATAGAGGAGGAGTGAGAAATAAAGGGGAGGGGTGAGAAATCAAAGAGGGAGAGAATGAGAGAGAGAGAGGGGGAGTGTGAACGATAGGGGGAATTCACAGGGCCCAGGTGCAGACTCTAGTCCTGATTACCATGTTTCCTCCTCTTGGAAACTAATTTTTAACTTGCAAAACAACAGTATCCTTACTTTTCATTAGCATCCAATCATTAGAAGAGTCATAATAGTACTGTAATGCCTATTGTCATTTCTTGTATGGGCCATTACATGTAGTTGAGTATCTTTCACCTCTTTACCGCCACAACAGTAATGGCCTAAGGACTAATTGTATCACGGGTGCTGTTTTCAAGATCAATTTTACTGCCATCTTTTAGATAATAAATACTTCTCATTTTATATACCAATTTAGATTGGATATACACATTTGTTATGATTTATAAATCAGAATAATGCCATTTATATTCTTCCGTCAATACCTTCATTGAGGGTACAGAACATTTATTGTACAACTAAATGCACGCCTTAAATTTTCTACTTTTGACTTACGAAATCCAAATTCTTAATGAAAATGTTTATTAATGTTCCGGTAAAAATAAACCAATCTGTTATTGTATAGGCTATTCACTCTAGAACAGTATTATCTAATTTTGTGATTTTTGTTTAAAGACTTTCTCTAACTGTGGCTTCTGAAGTACCTTGACTTCAAAGACTTCAACCCAGATCAGAGAATCGGAAATATGCTGCTAGAATTTAACTATGAAAATGCCATGTATTAAATATTAACAGCAAATATTACTGCTGTTCATGTATCTTATCATTATTTTCAGAATGTGTAATTGTAGTGCATACTGTACATGTTGTTCTTATGTGTCTATTTAGGCTAAATAGAAAAATGATGCGCTCACGAGACAGTGTGCTCAGTAGAAAATTCACTTATATGCACACCACTTACATATAAAATATAACTTTTATTGACATTACATAAAACATATATTACCGATAATGTCGGTGTAACAAAAGTTAAAAATAAGTGTGACGAATCACCTTTTCTAAATAGTTAAACACTAAAATATCTCGTTTATCTAAGTTCGTCATACTTATTTTTAACTTTTGTTACACCTACATTATCGGTAATATATGTTTTATGTAATGTCAATAAAAGTTACATATAAAATATAAGTGGTGTGCATATAAGTGAATTTTCTACTGAGCACACTGTCTCGTGAGTTCATCAGTTCACAGTTTGCACCCACCTGTTAATTATTGATTATTTTCCAATTAATTAGTATGTTTTCTAGTTGATCACTCCCTATTCCACTTTTTTGTTCTTATGTAGGCTAAACACTGCAATATATATTAGCTATTGTGTTTATTTAGATTTTTATGCCCACCATAGTATATGAAGCACTGAGTATATGAATGCCCATATTAAGTAGAGCAGAGTTCCAGGGAAGTAGATTGAGGGTGAAATTAGATTTTTTATTACATTTGAGAAACATCTCAAATTGATTACCTGTTACAGCAGAGCAGTCAAAAAGCCTGGTCTGGAGTCGCAAATCCCCCACACAAGAAATGCAGACTATACAAGTATAAACTATACAAGTACAGGCTATTCAAATTGTCATGTGTTTATGTCGGGTTAAATAATGAAAACATTTATACACCAACTCACAGGAAGTGTACAGAAGGAATCAGAAAAAAAGCCTAGTTGGAAATCCTGGTGGGCACCATGGCTGCCACACTTCCCTTCATCAAGGCATAGTCAATGAAAAAAACATTAAACACGTTAAAAACACAGTGCCTGGGCAGTAAATGCATTCCTGCAGCCGAGGGTGGGGCAAAGAAGGCATTGCATGGTGCTGGAAAATGTCACTATTTTACAAAGTGTACTTAGAGAGGGCGGTACATCTGACAGATATGCCCTACGATTCGAGGTAAGGGCACACTGCACCATCAAACTGCTGTCTGGCCATCAGAAGTCCTAAGGACAGTACTGCACAATGCTGGCGGAAGAGTCCTTAGAGCATTAGAGACATGAGCAAGTGTGCTGGAATAGTGGCAGTATGAATGCTTGAGGCCTACTTATCAAAATCTACTGGTTGCAAAAATGCAGCAAAATTAGTACAAACACAATTACACAAGATTTATCAAAGAAGAAAAAGTCTATTGTTTTCAACAGGAATAATTTTCTTTGATTTTTAATTTTTTTTAAATTTTTTTGCAGCCAGGAGACTATGATAATAAACTCCACACGGAGCAATGCTGGGGGTAAGCATGCAATGCATACATATGTATATGTATGTATGTAGCCTAGCCCTCTGGTTACTATCTATCTTTTGGGCCCTAACAGTATAAATCTTGTTAGGTAAAGGCACTGTGAGGGATAAGCTATCTCATGAAGGCCTAGCTTGTTGTTGCAGCCTGGATGAACTGTTACTGTATCCATGGGCGGGCCTAGCAACACCTGAGAGTGTCATCCTTGAGAGGATTCTGGCTGGATCACATGCACCAAATGTGATGCCTGTCAGTGTCAGACCTGCCCTGTTATGAAGCAGGGTTACAAGCCACTCCCCGGGGGGTACATATCTGACACTCTCCCAGAAGACAGGGCTCTCTCCCCTCCCTCTGTGGAGGGGGGAGCATGTCTTACCCTATATACCATGAGGGGTAAGGGAGCTTTGAAGGGGAAAAAAGGGCCTCAAGCCTTGTGGGATGCTGCTCCAGGGATTGTTCCTGCTGTGAACATCCAGTTGGACTATACTTTGTGGCTGCTTTTTTAGGACATTGTTTGAGTGCTAGTATGGACCATCCTGCAGTGCCAGGATCCTCACTGGCTGGAGGCACTGCACCATGGACGATTGGTACTGAGAACCTGTCCTGATGTCTCCCCACACCACCACAAAGTTCTCAAGGCCTCCTGTTCAACCTCACAGGTACGCACTGCACACAGAATACAGCAATAGGAGCACAATCTCCCTTAGGGAGGGGGAAAGGGTGCTATAGAGGGAGGCACTGCTGAGATTATATCAGGGCAGGTTTTTGCAGCAGGACAGAGACATACCATTACTTCTCTCATATACATGCACACATATATTGTGCATCTATAAACCTTGGTATAAGCAGGCAGGCATCTTAGGAGGGTCACTTGCTTCACAAGTAGCCAAGAACCTCTGCTTGATGAGCTGCAGCTATACTACAACAGTCCCCAAGAAGAGGTGCGGGCTCGGTACCCCTAGGCTTCCCCAGGGGAGCTGCGAGCCGTACTGTGCTACCCAAATGAGGAAGGGTGGGTGTAGTTCCTTGAAGCTTCACCAAAGAGACTACATCCCACCCGTGCTAACTAAGAAGAGGTGTGGGGGTAGTTCCCTCATGTGTCCCCGGGGAGACGACAGCCCACCCAGCTACCCTATTCTGTGTGAGCATGCAGGTATCTGAGGAGGGGCACCTGATCCGAAGGTGACCAGAACCTCTGCTGGAGGAGCTGCAGCCACTCACAACGCAGCCCCCGAAAAAGGGAGCTGCACAATGTACTTTCTGCCATGCAAAATGGTGGTTCCCGCCAAAAATAGGGACAGCATGTCAGCTTGCAAAAGATTTGCAAAATATGCAAGCTCTTCCTACTCTCAACCTCCAGAACTGGCGCAAAATGCAGAGAACGCACCCCTTTCTCCTCCTGTATTGGACGTCTGGGTCCACCAGGGGAGGAGATGGGGGGCGGCAAATAAGGGAATGGCCGGATGCGAGGAGCTCAAACACACGAGGACGTTGCCACTTAGACGTGTGCGGAGCTGCTCCAGTGCTAAGTCTAAAATGGCTGCTGATCTAGGAACCCTTTACGAGCTAACTGGCGGGGTCATAGTTGTGCTGCAGGATAATGAAAATATGTTGCTGGGGGTCTACCCACTATGCGACTGCCCTGGACAAGAGCTGCGGTTGCTGACTAAATGTGGATTTTGCCACATTCCTTACCTTCGGCCCAAAGCAACGGGCCCGAGCTTAAATGTCCTGGTACAGAAGTTGTGTTTCAGACAATCCAGGGGGAGCACATGTGGGAAACAAAAGACAAATAAAAAACAATTTAAGTGCAGACGTTTTGGATAAGGAGATCAATGATGTGTTGAAAATCTTGGCTCTAAAGGTGAATCTACTCACAAGGTGGTTGTGGTTTTAAATGCAGTTAGCAGATAGGGCTGCTACCCATAAGGATATAATGGTGTGTGGGATTCCCTCCAGGCACGTCTCGTCAGTTGGGACATGGTATATGTAGAGGAGAAAAACAGCACTACATAGCGCAATCTGATATAAACTTTATGTAAAAATTGATAAACATATAAAATGTGCACTTACAATGTGCTAGTTAAAAGTAAGCATTTGTCACAATCAATGTGAAATCTGTGGGTACTGTGCAGCTCTCACCGCCTCCCCTCGCCGTCCCGGAGCTCCTTCGCCTGCACCTCAAGAGTCCAGCTTCTCTCAGTGTTTCCTCCGGTGCGTGTGACGTCACGGCTCTGTGGGTGGTGAAGCTACGGGTCCCTCACTGATCCAAAAAGCCACTCTACGCGTTTCGCCCAGCTTCCAAGAGCTCCGGGACGGCGAGGGGAGGCGGTGAGAGCTGCACAGTACCCACAGATTTCACATTGATTGTGACAAATGCTTACTTTTAACTAGCACATTGTAAGTGCACATTTTATATGTTTATCAATTTTTACATAAAGTTTATATCAGATTGCGCTATGTAGTGCTGTTTTTCTCCTCTACATATACCATCTCCCAACTGACGAGATGTGCCTGGAGGGAATCCCACACACCATTATATCCTTATGGGTAGCAGCTCTACAGTATCTGCTAAATGCATTTAAAACCACAACCACCTTGTGAGTAGATTCACCTTTAGAGCCAAGATTTTCAACACATCATTGATCTCCTTATTCAAAACGTCTGCACTTAAATTGTTTTTTATTTGTCTTTTGTTTCCCACATGTGCTCCCCCTGGATTGTCTGAAACATATCTTTCTCCCTGGAACCCATAAAACAGGTTCCACCAGAGGGTCTGAGCAGGGTTTTATAATATCTGTTTACCATTTTTGGTTTTATTTTATTTAGCTCACTACTTTATTACACTGAATTTTGCATTTATTGTCACTTAATGTTAAGTAGCTAGCGCCTTTTTTCACTTTAATTCACAATACACTGGTACAGAAGTTATCAGTGCTTGGCCCAAGCACAGAAAGCTGCCACACAGTACCTGCGGCGGAGCTAGGAGATGCGTGAGGCCTGCACCATGCTGCCGCGTACGTAGCGGCATCATAGAGGCACTTTGCAGCTTTAGGACTTGCGGAGAAATTCCACAAGGTAGTACCATCCGGCACTACCTCCCACCCCACCACGGTGCTGATTCCATTTCCACGACTAGCGGAAGTTGAGCGGGTGGAGTTGTCCGGCCGGATGGACTCCCAGAATGCTGATCTTACTCCACTGAGTGACCGGTCCTCAGACTCATTTCTCTTACAGTGCTGGGGAAGAAAAGAAGAGAGGGACCACCGAGAGGCTGCAGCCATTGCTGCGGCCAAGTACACCACTGCTCGGGACTGTGGCTAATTGAGCACTGCCGGAACTATGGACACTACCATTGCTCCGCCTGGGAGGTCTCATTAGTCCCCCAGCTCAAGGACTCTAAGGTGGCTGCCCCCCACTGCCCGCATACCTTATGCTGACTTCACCCCTAGTGTTAAATTGCTGTCACCTTGACCCTTATCACCGGTGAGTTCTCTGGTTCCAAGGAGCAAAGCTATTATGCCTGATGTATATGTTACCTCTGTGGTGGGTGCTTTACTCTGGTGGGACCAAATGTATAGGGGGTATGTGTCTGACTTAAACATGACACGCTTGGTTCTGGAGGAGCGTGACTAGGTGTAATCTTGGTGGGAGGAGAGTCAGTTTATGCCAGAAGAACAGGCTGAAATTATGCGCAAGTGAGCTAGCAAGTCTTTATCAGATACACTTCGATCTTCCAATACAGTGGAGGGCCCTGTGAAACCTTTATGGGAGGGGTCCCTATATTGGGTTTTTCCCAGTAAGGCAGTGTGGCATCACTTAATGAAGTGTAGGAGAGCAGAAAGGGTACTAGTGCACTGACTCAAGAAGATGGGGTTTGACTATTCATATCTCCCTGAGCCATTGATGAGGAGCGCTGAAGCACATCGGGATGAGTGGGTACGGTCCGCCATCCTAGACTACCTGGTCAGTAGTACTGAAGGGTCCATGCTCTGTGGGGAGGACAGAGCTAAATATCTGGTGAAGGTATGTGTTGTGGGCCGTAATATCCATCTAAAGCAGGTGGAGTACGTATCAGAGTCAGGTAGGAGGCGCTGTCATTCTGTCACCGTGCCTGATAGTGAGGGCAGGCTGGTAAAGAAGCCTGACCCTGAACATTACTACTGACCTGGTTCAGTAATCCCAGCTGTACGGGACCCAGGTTTCTCAAAATAAGGGAGGTCCCGGTTGTATTATGTGCTATTACTGTTTGCACTGTATTGTTACCTAATGCACACGTATCATGTTCAATTCTTTGGTTGTTGGTACATTATATCGGTGGTGCATATTCTGTATTCCTCAGTGTGAGCGTGAGAGTTTTCACCAAGGGGAGGATGTAGGCTAGCCCTCCAGCTACTATCTTTTTTTTGGACCGTAACAGTATACGTGCTGTTAGTTACAGGCACTGTGAGGGATAAGCTATCTCATTAAGGCCTAGCTTGTTGTTGCAGCTTGGATGAACTGTTACTGTATCCAGGGGCGGACCTAGCAACAACCTGAGAGTATCATCCTTGGGAGGATACTGGCTGAGTCACATGCAACCAATGGGATGCCTGTCAGTGTCAGACCTGCCCAGTTTTGGGGCAGAGTTACAAGCCACTCCCCGGTGGTACATATCTAACACACTCCCAGAAATCAGGGCTCTCTCCCCTCCTCCGTGTAGTGGGAGCATGTTTATAATACCCTATATACCAAGGCCTCCTGTTCCACCTCACAGGTATGCAGCGCACACAGAATACAGCAATAGTGGCACAATCTCCCATAGGGTGGGGGAAAGGGTGCCACACACACACACACACACACACACACACACACACACACACACACATATATATATATATGCTGTGACCATGCAGCAAGCTTAAGCCTATAGGGAACCATGTTGATGGTTTTGAAGCAAAAGGTGGCACTGTGTGCTCATTTGCATGTCATTTCCTTGAATCCCTTGCTACAGTGGAAGTGCTGTGTGCTGGGTGATAATGGTGAAAGGCAGGGTTGCAGACCTATCTAAGACATGCAAATGAGTATACAGTAATATTTCCATGAGAGAGAGAGAACGAGAGAGAGAGAGAACGAGAGAGAGAACGAGAGAGAGAGAGAACGAGAGAGAACAAACACACCAAGGAAGTAGTAGCAGGCAATATGCTTAAACAAGGACGCATAAGGCAACTCATTCATAAGAAAGGCTTACATACAAACGAGGCTTGGAGAGTGCACAACAGTGTGAAGCTGAGCAAGATTCTCAATATGGGCAATCAAGGGGAAAGCATTTCTGAAATGTACTAGCACCAAGGTGATGAACACCTGTGATTTGTATGGGCTGGGCTCCAAATAAAATTGATTAGTATGATATATCTGGTGAAACAGAAAACCTGTACTGAAGTCACTTCTCCCCCACTCGACAACTACAGGCCTTGTAAAGGCAACATTGGAAATGCTTGGCTATTTAAGGTAGTAATTCAACCTATGTCCACTTTTATGTCAGTGCACTGTTAAAATAAACTTATAATTATAATATTACCATGCCTCTATTTTTAATGCCAAATAAATGTCACTTAGAAGCTCCATGTCTCTCTGTATATGACCTCACTGCTGCAGAGAGGAGTTAAATTGAATATTAAAATGTGACTTAATTTGTGAAGCTAAAAGTTCCTCTTTTGAAAGAAAACATTCCATGTAACTTTATCACAAACGATTATCTATAGCACTATAATTAATTAGACATTAGTGTCTGATGGGACATTACGTATGACATTTTGATATTTTTTTCTACAGTACACATTGTACACATAAAATCCAATTCATAGGCATAAGTCATTAACATTCCTTAAAGCATAGTGGCTACTCAGAAACATTAAAACAAAATAAAAAATAATAAAGAAATTTGAAAGGAGGGCAATATAAACATTAGAAGATTTTTTAGCCAGTTATAGGATTTATGAAAGTGTATTCTTACACAAAATAAATGAAATGATGGCATATTAATATTCATGAAAAAGATAACCTCTACAGATAAAAAAAAGAAGCCAGTAATGAATAATGCATCTTTCCAAGTAATTTACAAAAAAATTTCCCTAGAAAATCATAACTACTGTAAATTAAGGCAGCTACAATGGCAGATAAGCTGCTATCAAAATCAAAACAGACTATGATGAGATGCATTAAAAATCTGTCACAACAACTGCAATAAAAAATCAATATAGAGAATAAAATGAACACAGAACACATTAACAAACCAAATATATAATAAGGAGACATTTAGCTTCAGTAGATTGAATTAAATGTATCTATGATTTTGCTGTATACCTTTCAGAGCCATTTCAGGAATTATGTAATTATAGGGAAAATACAAATAAAAAGGTATTGGGTCACAATTGTATTTGATCTTCTAATCACTTAACTGAAGTAGTTATGCTTGCCAGTACAACATGGCCCTCTTCCCATCCACTTCTCAATATTAAAAGCAAAATATAAAAAAACACTGTATAAATTATGCTTTCATCTTAAGTACCAGCAACACTTTTAAATGGATAAAAAGTTAAATGTGACCAACTGAAACACGCAAAGATATTAAATATATAACTATGTGGCGCCCATCATTCATGCATTTATAGTTTAGGAACATTGTAATTCCACATAAATCCATATCCACATTCTCACTATTTCATTCCAGCTCACTAGACAAAATAGAAAAAAAGGGTTAGTTGCATAACTGGAAAAATGTAAAATTTTATTCCAGGAAAATTAACAGGCTACACAGGAAAAATTTTGGCAAATGCAACTTTATATTTAAAATTCACACACATCTGTATCTTAAAGAAGGAAAGACTCACAGACTCTAATGTATTTCTAAAATACTCAAAATTATATGCTTTCACAAGAAAAGAAAAACTGAAATAATTTAAACAACCAATACACCAAAATGTGCAGAAAGTATAAACAAGACACTGTGCCTTCAGTAGAATATATGCTTCACAAATTGTGCAAAATATAATACTAAGGCTCCGGTCTCCCAAAGACAGCTGACCTAAAATATAAACATACTTCAACTGCCCTTTCTTAGAATGAACCAGAATTGGCAGCACATCTGGAAATCTGGTATCATCCAAGTGATGTGCATACTGATTTGGGGTACAATGGGAGTAAAAGGAAAGAGGTGGACTAAGTGATCTTTCATGCACTCCCATATGATTGACCCGAGTTACTGATTGAATTATTTTAATCCAAGGTTAAACAAAATGGAAGATACTAGATAACCCATTAAGGCAACATGTATTTATTCTGTATTAGTATGAGTGTTCCATATGCAGATCCTTAAATACTGAAAATTGGATATTACGTTGCCGAATCAACAAATAAAAAACACAGAATACATTTAAATGCTAGATTCACTGTTAAAGAAAACCTTCGTTTTATAGAAAGAATACTTGAAAAAGTAGAACATAATTTTAACAAAAAAAAAAAATACTGCTTTGGAATGCTCCTCAAAATTTACTTACAAGATAAAGGAACCTTTTAATAAGGGAATCCAATAATGCATGGCACATCCTTAATCAGTTACAGTGCTTTAAATTCCCATTTGTCAATCTTTGCAAAAGAAACCCCAAACGGTATTAATTATTCGAAGAGTCTTCAAACTCTTAAAAGCATTTTTATTAACACATTTACCTCAATTCAATTTATTAAGATGTCCAATGCTAACCTTTCTGGATGTTCTTGTTTTTATGTAGTGACATACACAGCATTCAGCAGTGATTCCTAGCACCTGCCATTTGTAAGATCTAACTTTCAACCACAGAAATGAATTTAGAGCCGTGGTTCAGTCCTTTGTTTCCAATTACAAACCTTCCCTGGTGGCCAACAGGAACACTTTAGGTTAAAATAGGATTACAGGTGCGCTATTGCAAAGTGTGCACAATGCTGCTGACGTTCCATTCTTGATCTTCTTCTCAAGACATGGCTAGAGGCCACAATTGCTTAGCAGAGAAGGGTAGTGTTTCACAAGGCTAAAGATTTTGCAGATGCTCCCTCATATAACACAGTAAGGTTCCCTTGGTAACCTCGATTTTCTGCAGTAAAGAAGGGTTGTGCTGAAACAGCGCCTCAGCTCCCTGTTTGAGAAAATGCAGACAAAAGGATTGATTCCAGCTTGGGCAAAACTCATCCAGACAGCTGCTGTTAGAAATCCTCCTGGTACCACAGGACCTCTTGCAAAAACTCTCCAGTAACAAGCAACCAAGTAGGGGCCCCACAAGGTCAGGAAAAGGAATGTCATAATATAGAACATTCTACTGATTCTTTTTTCCATTTTGAACTCATCTAAAACCAAGAGCCTTCTCCTGCCTGTGGTATTTGCATTTTGCCTTATTCCCAGTAAGGTGGGTGGTGTGGGACCCCTTCCAAAGCCAGCTAGCCAGTTAGCAGCTGCTTGACCGCTGGCTCCAGGACCATGGAAAGTCCAGTTCTGGCTCACTGCTGCTACAAACTGGACTGGCTTCATTTTCCTGCGATCATGAACAAAAAATATCAGCTTGAGGTAGACAAGCTGTGTGGCTAGAAGAATGAGGGCAAGAAGTAACATAAATCCCAAGGAATCATTGGCCCTGAATGAACGGTGCTGAAACGTGCATTGGTCTTCCTCCCTAATGAATGAGTATGTGCCAACATCTAGAACTGGGGGAAAGGCCATTGCTACAGATAATGTCCACACCATACAAATCACCGCCAAGCAAGTCCAAAATGTCAGCCTTTTTGTATAAAAACGGTGGTGAGCTATAGCTAAGTATCTGGTGACACTGATACAGAACAGCATGAAAGCAGTGTGAAAGCAAGACAGAACCCCAAGAAAGGCGATCACTTTGCATGTAAGAGCCCCATAAGTCCAAGTGGAGCCATTCTTTACCGAGGTGAACACAAATGGGAAACAAATAGCAGATCTGAGGATATCTGAGCAGCAAAGATCCAATAGGAAGTAGTAAGGAGCTCTGTGTAAGGTCTTATCTTTGACTAGTAAAATGGAGATAAGAAGGTTACCCACCACACTGACTCCTATAATAAAACCCAATGAAGTCAGTTTTAGAAAAGCTGTTAAAGGAGACACATTTTGCAGAATGTTGTCAGCTGCATGGCTATCGTTCGCCATAGATGGATGATATGGATATTGCTTCAGTCAAGTCTCATGGTCTATATACAATGGCAAGCACAAGGTAGATCCATACATTTTACTGCAAATGTAATCCACAAAAACAGCTCAGTTGGTGTCTAGGCACACATCCTGCTCTTTCCTCCTTCTGATGTGTCATGCTGTCAAGAGATCTGAAAAAAAATTAAGCTATCAGTTTTTAAGCCAGTAAGTAATGATGTGAGAAAGTGCTAACATAGGGATGTTAATTTATGGAATACAGGAATAGGAGGCTCATTCGAGTACTATCATTTGTTTTTAAACTTTGCATGTAGACACTGTTGAGAACATTAAGAGATGGCAATTTCATTTCCCTATGTGAAAATACAAAATCGTATCTGTAAATCATAAAAAGGCCACACACACACACACACACACACACACACACACACACACACACACACACACACACACACACACACACACACACACACACACACACACACACACACACACACACACACACACACACACACACACACACACACACACACACACACACACACACACACACAAAATGCAAATGTTACATTTACTCCAGGAATCCCTTATATTTACCGATAGGTAGCTGCTGTGCTGATATGCATCACACCCATATACAGTAAATCCTGCAGAATGTGTTTTTAGTCTAAGGCACCACAGCACAATATTAATTAATGGACAGTCTATGTACATTATGCAGGAACCATAATTCCTTCAACTCCTTCTCAGCTGATCATGTTGTCTGTGTATAGCCCGTATAAATCTCGGCAATTCCATCCATATTAGGCTTGCGCTCATGTAAACATTGGAAAAGGAAACACACCCTAGAAATAAAGCCCCCCAATCTGTAAAAGCCCCCTTGCCAGGAATAAATACGAGCACATAATAGCGTTATTCGTCCTTCCTGACTCCCACTATCCTCGATTGGTGCTGCAATCCAACATTTCCGTGCAGAATAGTGATATTGTAATGCAGCTTAGATGAACGGCTCCAGTACAGCAAACCACATTAGGGATCAGGCTCCATTATTCATATGAATCATTGCAACTGTTACTATGCCCCTTTTTGTTCTCAAATAATAAGGGGGAATCTAGTGGGGTTTTTTTTTTTGCATGGCTTAATCTTCAGTGTCGATTTGTTACACATACAAACTAACATATATATATATATATATATATATATATATATATATATATATATATATATATATATATATATATATATATATATATATATATATATATATATATACATACATACATACATACATATATATATATATATATATATATATTATACACACACACACACACACACACACACACACACACACACACACACACACACACGTATATACTGTATAAACATATACATAGACACACACACACCTAACATACTTTATATCTACAGCCTATGTGCATATCTACAGATAGGTGTCTTGTACATATCTGGATGTTCTGTATTTTCTGTATGGCCATAGAAAATGTCCCTTTGTTAGGGTTGTTTCCATTATCAGAGGAATGCAGCTCTCTTCCCCCGGGTTGTCAGTACCCTCTAGCCACGGAGCTGTAATATGCAGAGCTGCTGTACATGCATTGTCTGTATGTACTCCCATTATGCAGTTTATTGTCAAAAACAATAGGTATGATTATGTCAAATAGCCGTCACCTAATTAACGTTTGGCTACACACCATTAATTATACACACACATGCTTATAAAAAAAACAAAAGTTAGAATAAATGTTCCTACCTGTTGGTGCTAAATATCCTGACAAGAGTATTTTTTTCCGGTGGAGCTTCTTCTTTCTATAAAATGCTGATTTTTTTTTTCCTTAGGTACCTTGCCTGAGAACATAGTCAGTGGCTTGGACGGCGCATGCGCTCTGAGGCTCCTTGAGCTGCTAGCCTCGTCCTCCCCTGTCGCAGCAGCACAGACTCTCCCAGCAACAGCAGCAGTAGCCCCACAGATGTCTCAATGAGAGCACGTCAGGCAGCCTGTCGTGTACCTGCTGCAGCTCCCGGATTCATCTCATAAACACCTCGCCCAGCCCAACTCGGACAATTAAACCGGCAAGACGTGTTGTGTGTACAGTATAACAGGTCTGCTTCTGCCTCCATGGAATCAGGGTCTAGGAGCAAAATGCAAACACACTATCCACCAATGATTGCAGCTTGCAGCGCATTTTCTTGCTGCTTGACAATGTGCATTATATTTGATCAAAAACATGTTTTTTTTTTTTTTGCACTAAAAACAAAACGAGCTGTGTTCCTCAAATGTCACGTAATCGATTTTGTTACATAGAAAAAAAAAACAGAGTGGAAACACCCATAGAGATGGATGCATTGTGTTTTTATGTGTAGTTGAGTGGGAGGGTAATGATGAGCACATTGTTACTGGGAAGAACATGGTAGCATTTGCATGCATCCCTCAGCTAGGGTGGGATCATGTAAAGTACCTCCAAATGATTGGCATTTCCATTCTGAAATACATATATTCAAGAAAACATGTCTGGTGACAATTTTCCTATCTAAATAAGTAACATTATTACACATAGTTTTATTTTATGAGTCCTATTGCTACATCTTTCTTTTGTTGTATTCAAAATATCCATTTGTTTCTTTACTTGTTATTTTGCTTCTTTGGATTCCCCTTGATAAATAACAAATGTATCATTTTATGTCGAATAATAGTATTGGGGATGCAATGCTTTTTTTCTGATGTTTAGAAAGTGACCAGTCTAGCCAGCTAGCAGGACCATGCCAAATATTCACATTAAAACACAACTGACCAGTATTCCTTTGTTGTTACCAGTAGAGGGTACTGTTTTGAATACATTGGAATATGTGGCTTTGTGATATGCAATACATTAAAGGTACAGTGTACAATTATTTTATAACTTCTTTTTACTTCCACATAATTTAATATTAGCCATGTATAATTTATAATGGTTCATGTGCATGAGGCCCATCAGACCTCACCATACACTAGTTATTTCTCATGCTGTCACAATCAGCAACTACAGTATAACATGGATGCTACATAATAATTTATGGTGAAAAAAAAAGGAAAGCCGCCATGAACTGTTACCCATTTAAAGGAGCAATTCAAGCAATACCCAACATGTGTTTTTTAGTCAATTCTGTAGTATTAGATAATACTTACTGTGCTTTTAATTTTCTATTATTCAACTCTTAATGCCATTTGTAATGAGTTTTAATATACTGAGCATCCTTTGATTTCTATAGCAGGGTTTAGCCCACCTGCCAAGCAGTGCAAGATTTTTGCAACACTTTCCTGTTTGTGATCATTTGTTGCCAATGTTCCAAGCAGTTTGAGTTGTAAACTGTAACAATAGGCAATGTTACTAATATACATTGTAGCTGCTGAGTTACACTGACTGAAGGATTGATTGATACTGTAAGGTGGCCATTAAGTGAACTCAGGGATGCAGGATATTTGCTGATAGATTACGGGCGAACTAATCGATCAACAGCTTTGGTAATTAGTTTTCAATAAAAATAATCAAAGGCTGTATATATTAAAATTGTAACCCCCCACCCCCCTATCTAAAGGGTTACTAGTATGGTTAGTGTGTACTGGGCCCCACACTGTGTGGTCATGGTATCATGTTGTCACAGAGGGTATATATGGGGAGAGGAAAGTTTGAAAAGGTTAGGTTCCCAGAGGTCAAGAAGAGAGAAGCCTTGGGGAAACTAGATATATGTATATTTATAAAGTAATAGCATAGACCAGACTACCCTGTTTATTATAATGTAGATAGGGATAGTACCCCTTAAGTTAGGATCCCCAAAAGAAGGAATGAAGTCCAGAATAGTTAACGAAAAGGAAAATGAGAAGCCACAGGTGGCCTAAGGAAAGAGAGCTCCCGGGTGCCGGTGGATCAGCCCTAACCATGGATCGGTGCTAATATTCCTTATCAGTCTGTATGGAAGCGGCAGTTCCCAAACAGGCAAAAGGTATTGGGTCATGTAAGGAAGACCTATCAGGATTCTTGTTGGGGCCCAGAGTAATCAGATTATTACTGATGATGGTTCTGAAGCAACAAGGGGGCGTCCAGTTCCCACATCTCCATAAACCAACTAAGTAAATGTACTTCCGTTCAAGTGTTAAGAGTGGGAACTAATGGAAGAAGCATAGAACACACCAGGTGTTCCCCGCACTCCAAATGAATACAAGAAAGTTAATGATGCTTAAAATTACTATTGTGCATTAATAGACAAAAAAGAACATAGTACAACAATATGCAAACACAAGATACAGATAATTAGTGGATGCAGGAAGGGGAGGAGGGGTGGTGAGGGAAGGGGGGACATGGTGGTGAGCAAAGTGAGGGTAGGGTAAAGAAACCCCCGATGGGGAAGCATGT
The DNA here is from genome assembly GCF_040206685.1 of Ascaphus truei. Lineage (NCBI taxonomy): Eukaryota > Metazoa > Chordata > Amphibia > Anura > Ascaphidae > Ascaphus > Ascaphus truei. The sequence goes on along the minus strand of NC_134487.1, from coordinate 72,392,428 downwards.
TTGTGCCGGAAGAAGTGGGGGGCAAAGTTTTGGGGTAATATACCCCTTCTACAGGCCCATTCCCATAGCCTTCCAAAAGTTGGACTACGGTACTTCCCGACTCTGTCACAACTTAATCCTCCTAGTCCAAAAATCAATAAGTGAAGAAGGGACACACAATTATGAAGGCAAATAAATGCAAACAGTGTGACATAGAATGATATGTCATTTAGCATGTGTGTAACCTAATGCAATGAACACCTGACACACCTTTACAAGAAAATGGACCTGAGAACAAAAACACACTATGGTATGATAAGCAATTGCATAATCTGGTATGTGCAATTTGTCTCTGCAAATGGTCCTATGGGGTTGGCAATATTCATAGGGAACAAGTCCCTATTACTCAAGAGACTACAATATAGGTGTTGCAGGGTACATGCAACTACACACGTGGGTTTCTTGACAAGGCTTATTTATTTAGCCTTGAAAGATATACAGCACACAAAACAAAAATAGCTTTTCATCAGCAACAAACGAAAATGGCTTTTTCTTCCGCAAACCAAACAAAACAGTGTCTCTTTAGCAGACAGTCTATAAATCAGGCAGTTACCATTTTTCTATGCAGGGGACAGACAGTTCACAATTCAACTACCTTGCTACTCAGACCTTGTTTCAGGAATCTCTTTAGCAATCTCTTTAGCAGCTTACTCCTCACTCCTCAAAAGCCAGGCTCCATGTGTCTACAGCCTGGGTTTTAACACACCTTGATTAGGCAGCTGGGATCCAACTAATTGTCCTGAGGTTCCCAGCTGAAGTTAACCTAATCAGTGCTGCACTGCAGACTAGACATAGGTTTTCCAGGCATATAACTGGTGGCTTTTATTTACCCTGTCACAATAGGTAAGTAAACCTGAAAGTCCTCAATGTTCATCAATAAAGAAAAACCTGATGTCCGAGAGTTTATCTTGCGTGGTCCTGCTCCATCAGCCAAGGGGGTGGTGTGGTGTTGTTTCATTGGCCAGCTGGTTTAAATGCTCCTCTCCCGGTACCTCAGTGGACACTTCCGGTACATGCGCGCAGTCAGTGATTTCACATTGGGCGGTGCTTTATGGAGCTTTCTTCTAGCTTGGCTTGCGATGCTGGTGACATCATTCTGTGGGCTGAATTAGCCTACATTTACTGCTGGGTATGCACGCGATGCCAATGACTGTATTCATTGTCAGAGTGGGCTGCACATGACGTACACTGCCCACTGGCATGGGCAGAGTTCATTATCCTTAAAGCTGTTACCAGTTTTTCACTAATTTCTTTAATTGGTTTTCACATTGCCATAACGCTCTGGGGCAAAGAGAAAACATAAAACATACACAGGGTGATTAGTTAATGAACATTTGTACACTTCCCCATACATAGGAAACACAAATATACTGTAGTTATGTTTATGATTGTAATGTTTCACAGTCGCCATACTAGACATATGTAGGTACTTGTGAATAGGATGAGTGGTACTAACCCTTCACATCATTTTGACTTTTGGCTGAGTTGCTCTAATCAGGGGAAAATAAAAGGGTTAGTACCACTAACACCAATGAAAGAAATTAGTGAAACACTGGTAACAGCTTTAAGGATAAGGAACTCTACCCATGTGTGACGGAGCGGCCTGTTAGCGAGGTCAGATAGACGCATAGACTGGTTGTTTAAGGTTTTAACAGCAGTGGTTTTCATTAGACCACCAACCAAAATAATGGGTACCCTGTCACTTTAAGCTAAACAAATCTTTATACAAAATCCTATTCCCGTTAGGGAAACTAACTACACAAGCAGATCCCTAGCTATCCATCTGGGTAGCTATTCTACTTCCAGATCATAACAATAACAAAAGTCATATATGCAAAAAGCGTTCTTATCTTTTAGGTGCTGGGGAGTCCATCCCAGGGCTCCAGGTCATTCCCTCTAGGAATTCGGAAACATCGGATCTGGGGAGCAGGGCTGAGTCCAACTTGAAATATTCAATGTCCTTGGTGGGGTCCCAGCTGGTTCCAGCAGCCAGCGTCCTTCCTGGCCCTGTGGAAAACAATCTCTCCCCTTGCTGGGGAAAAGCAGTCCTCTTTGTGCATGCAACTTCCTGTCTTATAAACTCCTGCTCAATCAGGATTTACCATATCCCACCTGCATGATACCCGCCACCTCAGTTCAATCTCCAGCCTTGTAAAGGGAGTTTAACCCCTGGACTCCCTTACATACCTCCTCCCTCAGAGTGTAGCCCCACGCACACTTGGCCATTCAAACGTCCCCTCCTTCTCGGGAAACCGCTCGGCCTCACGGGGAAATCTTTTGGACCACTTTTCTTTTTCCTTGACTTCCAATTGAAGACTTTTTTCTTCGGGGCAATTACTAGGCCTTCTGGACTTGTAGAATGGTGTTTCGCTACCTCCTCTTCCCTGTCATTCAATATACTCAACACAGGAGCAGCATATTCTACAGTACATCCATTTCCATATAACGTTCTATCTTTCATATTCATCAGATACGGATTCTTCTTGTTTGGATTCTTCACTCATACCTTTGTTTGTTATCTGTTTGGCAGCTGAAGGTTTAGCTATTGCTTGCTCAGGCGGTTTACAGTTTGCAATCTTGTTTTGCATTTGAGCGGTGTCCCCAGCTCTCACTGTACCCTTGTCTTCCTGGGCATTAGTCTCTGTGGGATAGAGATGCTTGGGCAAGGCCAATACCTTTTCCTGTGGTGAAGACACCTGTACTTTACTGGTCGGCAGAGCCTCACTCTGTATTACCTCTACGTCTAACTTTTCCATGGACTTCTGTGACCCCAGTGTCTGTTTTAGGTTTGTAACCTTTTTCTCCAGCTTCACCTTTTTAGACTACAACATTTTAACTGTGGGCCAACATTTTTTTTAGACTCTTTCTTTCTCTGTAGCACTGCAATTTTATGTCTGTCTTTTGAGCGTTTTGCTTTTTTCCATGATCAAGGCACTGGTGATGGCTATGGATTTCTGTAGAGAATTTTTTCCCCCCTCAAACACTTTCTTTATTAAGGGTTCTCTCTTTTCCAACTCTAGCAAATGACTATTGAGTACTGAGATTTCCTCTAGGCTTTTCCCCAGTTCCTGTGTAAGTTTGAGGTTGTCCTCCTGCAGAGCTGCGAGTTGTTGGGATGTGGATTTAGCTGCCAGTTTTAGCTCTTCCCCTTCCCTTTTGAAGTTTTTTATTTTCATACATTCTGCTTCCAGTGCCTGGTGTAAACCAGATATCTGTTCCTTGTAGGCTGAACGGATGTGCTGAACGGATGTGCTGATTTTCCTCCTCTAGTTTCCCAAACTCTACTTTTAGGTTTAGCTGCAAGTTCAATTAATCAGCGAAAGACCTCTGTTTCTTGAGCGCATCTTGCAGTAGTTCTCTTCTTACGTTCTCCACCTCTTCCCAGTGCTCACTCTGAATTTGCATCACCGTCTCCATCATATTTTGGAGCTCTGCCAATTTCGTCGCTAGGGTCACAGCAGTTTCAGTTTTCCACGCTTCTTTCTCCTGGGCGTACTGACTTTTAGGGATGGAGCAGCCTCTCTGCTCCTCCCACTCCAGTTTCCAGACCGCCTCGTGCTCCCTCTCATACAGAGTTACCTGGCCTCTAAGCTCCTCCAGCAATGCTCTGGTTATGCCCACTGTGGCCTTCAGCTCCTCATGCTGGTCTGCGGGGACTGTAAGGAATCAGGGAACACGTCCCTTGAGGCGTGTTCCCTCCTTACCTCCTGCGGCACAGCATCCCGCTGCAAGTGGTTTGAGAGTGCGTCCCCCACGGTGTGCTTCTTCCATGCCTGCTGTTGTACAGCCTCCCACGCCCTCACAGAGCGCACGCATCCACGCAGGGCTTTCACAGTTCCCACGGAGCTTGGCTTCGCCCCTCTGCTTTTGCCACGCGTGAACCGCTCCCCAGCTACGCGTCAAATCTGATATTGCCCTCACCTGTCTCCTGCCTCCGCAGAGGCCGCTCCTCTGCTCCACCCCTTTCTCTCATTGGACTCTTGCCTCCATATACGCTCAGCTCTGTCACTTCCTTTTTGGCTGAGCATAGTTATTGTAGCCTTGTGTTCCCACGTTTCTGACTCTGCCTTGTGCCTTCTGCTTTATGTAACCTGTTGCTGCTTGCTTCCTTGTGTACTGACCCGGCTAGTCTTTGGACCCTGCTCTGGATTATTGGCCCCGGCTTGCCTCAGACCATCCTACCTTCTCCATTCCTAACTACAGCTAACAGACCATTCACTACTCTCCTGGCTCCAGCCCTACACCACGGCATTACAGACTCTGACTATCCTCCTGGCACCTACCCATGACCTTGGCAAGTATCACGACTAACCCACTCTCTCCAACCCAGACCCCGGCGATCTTGACTATCCACCCTCCAGGCATGCCTCCAGTGCTGTGGGTGTGCAGTTCTATACTTTCCCACCTCAATACCGGAGTCCCGCCTTGTTCGTGGTGATCGTAAGCATTACAGGGACAAACTGGATACTCAGACGCTCTTGTAGCACTTGCTGCTTCTTCTCAGAATCTTCCTGTTTCTTCTTGGTCTCCTGCAGACCCGCGCGCAGACCTTGCAGCTGACTTTGCAGCTTCTGTTCTACTTGTGTGCGCTTCTCCAAGGTGACACATTCTCCTTGCAATACTCTCTCTGTATTCTGCAGTGCTTGCTGCACTTCTTGCTTTTCCAGGGCCAATTGTTTCTTTACCTTTTCTGCTTGGTGAAGCTTCTCATCTCCTTCACTGACCTGGTTAGTCAAATCTGAAACCTTCTCTTGTAAGTTTTTCTTCTCTTCTCTTACAGTCTCTCTTACAGCATCTTTTAAACTCTTTTAATAGTAATCTAAAAATTAATTTTGTAAAGAGGGACTTGGTGTTCATATCCATGACCAATCCCTTAAACCACATACTTATAAGATATGAAAGTTAAATTGAGTGCTCAAACGGACACTGCCTAATTTTGTGTCATATAGAATCCCTATTGTATCAAATAGGGCAACTGTCGACGCTGTGTAATCACATCCAATAATGATTCAAGGCTCAATTAATTGAACCTCTACCACGTCGGTATGTAGTAGGACTTAAACGCAGAGATAGAAGAAAAACGCCTCTATCTCTGTGCACAGTCACTATATCGTGAATGAGCTTACTTGATGACAGTAAAAAATACACAAAAAAAATCTATTTTTTTAAAAGTATTTATCCGCAAAGCACATTAAATGATGTGACCACAACATAGCCGTATAATGTTGTGGGGTCACATGCTGATACAATAAATGAGCTTGTAATAATAATAGCATGTTCTTGTATAGCGCTGCTAGTTTTAACGTAGCGCTTTACACAGACATTTTGCTGGCACCGGTCCCTGCCCCGTGGAGCTTACTGGCAAATAGGATAAGAAACTCTTCCCATCTGCTCACGGTAGAGTGCAGGATATCAATATTGATTTCAATGAGATCGTAATAGATAACCAATATTATTTACAAGTCACTCTTTACAAAATTATTTTAGATTACCATTAAAAGGGTTTTAATTTTCTAATTTTTCATACTTCATATAGTGAGTGCATTCATTAGGGAACCTTTGTTTGTGTTTTCAATGTTATATATATATATATATTGTGGCAGGATGGCCTCGTGGCGGGGTCAGCAAGACGCTAGACATGATGGGAAACGTTCAACTATAGTGGTTTATTAGCCACAACCAAAATAAAGTACGGGTGCACTGTCCCTTTAAAAAAAACTACTTTCTAGAAAATAAAGCCTGTTCCCGTTAGGGAAAGTAACTCAATTCTTGAGCCCTTACTAACAGGACAGCCAGCTAATCTGGTCATGCCCAAAACATATGCTACACAAAGGATAACCAATAAGCATAATAATAAAGTCTTATCTGTAATGCAGCTCCAACAGCAAACAGGAACACGGTTCCGGGGAGCAGGCTGTGTCCAGCCTCGCAGCAATCTGTATCTTATCTTTACCCTGGGTTGGGGTCCCAGCTGGTCCCAGCAGCAAAGCTCCTCACAGGACTGGGGAAGCAGAGCAGCAGCAGCTACGGCTTCCTAGCCGGGAGAAGTCTCTCCACCCTCACGTGGAAAAACAAGCTCACCTTGTGTGAGCAACTTCCTGCTTTTAAAGCACTTGTTTCACTGATAGTTCAGCCCCTGTTTAATCAGTCTTCAGCTGTGCTTTCTCTGTCTGAGGAGATTAACACTCAGTGAACTGGCTGCAGCATCTCTCCATTCACTGTCACAGCCTACTGAGTCAGTGACTCTGTCACATATCCCTCTCCCCAGCGAAACATTGTCCTGTGGAGCGGCCCGTGCACTATTCCCGTGCACCAGCATCTTTGTCGAAAATGTCTGACATCGGTCCTTCCCTCCCCCCTTTTTTTTTCTTGCCTTCCAATTTAGGCATTTTCTTTTTGGGGCAATTACCAGGCCATCTGGGCCTGAGGACTGGTACCTCACTATCTCCTTGTGTTCAGAGTCTCCTTTACCCTGTAGAAGAGCCTTGACCTCGGTCAGCTCATTGCATACACTTGCCAGTGACTGTTTGGCCTTCTCTTTTGGACCTTTCTTCCTCAGTGTACCTTCAGTGTTGGGTTCCACACCATTTATCTTCAGTACTTCAACTTGGTCGGGATTCCTATTAACCCGAAGTACACCCCATGGCACCTCTCTTTTACGGTCAGCAGACTCATAGGCTTGGGCCTTTCTGTCTTGACTCTTTAACTTACTCTGTTGGGAGATTTGCTGGACCATCTGTGCGGTCTTTCTCCCCTTATGATCACGGACACACTTCCATCTCATTCGCGGCTGTCTCTTCACAGTGGCTGCCCTCATGGCAAGGAATCCACTTTGTGTCCCCTGGGCACTGTAGTCTGATTGGATTCTTACTGTGCTACTGCATCGCAATTTAGCCTTCGCATTCCGTGCCTTGTGAAAAGTAGACTGTAGTTCTGCAACGGTATCACGGTCATGCTTCCTGCAGTTCCTCCCTTGTTTTATCTCTACCGCCACCTTTTCCTTGGACTGCTTCAGTGACCCAAACGTCTGTCTTGGGGTTGTAAGCTTTTCCTCCAGCTTCTTCTGAGAAACCTCCTGCTGGGCAGCCATAGAGTCCAACGTAGCGTCCCGTTCAGTCTTCAGAGCCTCAAGCTCCTTGACTAGGTCACACTTTTGTTTCTCCGCCATCTTGCGGCCAGCACACTCAGACTCCAGGTCCTTCCTCAGGTCTTGAAGCAGTCCTTCTGCCTTTCTTCTTTCACTCAGTGCGGCTGCTAGTCCATCTTCGTTAGAATTGAGTCGCGATTCTACGTCTCCTAGCAAGGCTTAAATCTGTCTCTCTTTCGTTATTCTGGACCTGCAGCTGCTGGTGCTCCTCCTGGACCTTGTCGAGCTCCAGCTGTAGCCGGGCCCCCTCATTGGTCGTGTAGTCCAGCCGCTTGTGGATATCAGCCATCTCGGTTTCATGGTGCAACATCAGGCAGGCCACCTGACAGACGGACACCTCCTCCGTCTTGGCGCACTGCATCTCGTGCTCAGCCATCTGTATCTGCAACTCTTCAATCTGATGCTGCCAGTCCCCTCTCAGGGCCTTCACCTCTTCCCGGTGCTTACTCTGGGTTTGCATCAACGCCTCCTCCATCTTTTTGAGCTCTGCAGTTCTTGTTGCTAGGATCGCTGCTGCTTCCCAGGCCTCTTTCTCCTTGGTATACTGACTCATTGGGATGGCACTGCCTCTCTGCTTCTCCAGCTCTTGCTTCAGTCTTTGGACCTTCTCATGTTCCCTCTCACACAGAGTCACCTGGCTTCTAAGGTCCGCCTCCAGCGATGCTCTTGTGGCGCTCAACGTGATCTTCAGCTGCTCCAGGGCGAGGCATTCTTTTTCCAGCATTTTCTCTGCATTCTGCAGAGCAGCCTGTACTTCTAATTTTTCTTGCGCCAATTGCGTCTTCACTTTCTGCGCTTGGTGAAGCTTCTCAGTCCCATCACTGACCTGACCAGTCAGGTTTAAAACCTCTTCTTTCAGGTTTATATTCTCCATTTTCACAGTCTCTATATCCCTTAGGACCGTCTCATTGGCTTTCTTCAAAGTACCCAGTTCTGTAGTTAAACAGTGGCCCTCCGGGCGTGAGAGCTCCAGCTCTGTTTTGAGCGCGCTATCTTCTTGGTGAGAAACTTCTAAGTCTTTGATGAAGTTTTGCACATCTCTCTGGGACATCTTATAGCATAGTCTCCAGTCAGGACTTGTTCTCTGATTCCATGTTAGCAATTGCGGTGTTGGCCTTATCCAAACTTGTCGTCAGCTCCTCCAACTCACTCCGTAAGAGACGCTCTGTTTTCTTTAAAGCCGCATACTCTTGTATAGCTGGGAGTATACACCTCTGTACCTCGGCGTTCGCTTCTCGCTCCCTATTCAGATGTTCCTGCAAGACATCATAATCACGGTGGGCAGATTGGAGTGCAGAAATTAAGGCTTCTTTTACCTGGATCAAGGATTCAGCTTCCCTTTGCTCCTCCTATTCCTTTGCCACCGTTCCTGTGACAATTCTGCCCATCACTCCGGTCTGCAGCACATCTCGGTGGCTTGCTGACACCTGTTGTCCTGATATCGCAGGCTCAAGTGGTTCGGTCACTTCCTCGGTGACTTGAAAAATATTTTTCTTCTTTTTCTTTGTTTTATTAGTTCCAGAGACATCAGTGGTCCTGGGCACACACACACTGGTCACTTTTGCAGCTTTCATCTGCGGGTACATCTCTCTTCTTGGGGCCACATAAGCGTCATGATCATAATCATCATATGGCCTGAAGGGACACTGTTTTGTATGGTTATGTACATTGCAAAACTGACACATGATGGCGGCCATTTTAAAACCCCGTTTTTTATGTTTATTTTCACACCCGACAAGGCAGACTTTGCACAACACACGTAGGTTGTACTTGCTTTATAATATTTGAACCTTCTGGGTTCTTCTTAGGGCAACTTCTTTGCAAAAATCCATTTTCACTTTCTTTCTTACCAGACAGGGCAAACTTTACTCACAGCACTTGCTAGCTGCAAATTCACTCACTTCAGCAAAAGGCATTAGCTTTACACAGCAATCCTTTCATACCCGACGGGGCCAAATTTACACTCAGCGTTTGCTAGCTGTAACTTCCATGCTTCAGCAAAAATCATTTTGTTTTTCCGTTTCAGTTCAGTGTCTCAACACATCTTCATCTACTGACCCCCAGAGGCGTAGGATCCCACTTCTGACAACACCTGTGGCAGGACGGCCTCGTGGTGGAAAACACAAACAAAGATTCCCTAATGAATGCACTCACTATATGAAGTATGAAAGTATATATACATATATATTTATATAGATTAAGCTATGGTGGGTCAAAAAACTGACAAAAACCCTCCACAGCAAAGCATATAGCAAATGGAAATATTACTGTATGTTCATTTGCATGTCTTAGACAGATCTGCAACCCAGCCTTTCACCATTATCACCCAGCACATAACACTTCCACTGCAGCAAGGGATTCTGGGAAATGACATGCAAATGAGCACACAGTGCGAACTTTTGCTTCAAAACCATTCAACATGGTTCCTATATATATATATATATATATATATATATATATATATATATATATATAACACAACAGAAAGAAAAAATGGCGCCAACCTAAACCACTATATGAATGAACACATAAAAATGATGAAAAAAACCTATACTATACAAAGTGGGGGAAAATAATAATCAATAAACAATGCACAAAAATAAAGATAAAAATAACAGATGAAAAGTCCAGAAAAAGATATGTATATATAAAAAATACAAATCCTAAAAAATGCTCCAATTGCTATCCAAAAGAGTCTCTGCAGCCCGAATGAAGGGAACACCACTTCCTTGAAGATATCTATAGAAACACAAAAAAAAACAGGCGCACTCATAGCGTAAAAAGGTATAACAATATATTTATGGAGTCAAGGATTTACAAATGCACACTCACAAACACAGCTTAATAAAAAGCATTTTTGAGTAAAACTCAACCAGCAAGATGCAGGAACCCGGTAACGGATAACTTCAGTGTAGTATCCGGTGTAGATACACTGCAGCAGCATCTGTGGACGCCTCCGGAGCCCGGGGAACACGAGGGACGCCGCCTTCCTCTCAATCCGGCGTCACACAGTGAGTTCTCAGCTCCAGGTACCGCGAGAACTCAGTGACGTAAGTGGATTCGACCGGAAAAAGTTCCCATGAATTCAACGGGTGGACGGCTGAGATAAATACTTCCAAAGAAGCAACAAAATGCTGTAGCAAGCCAGTGAGTGAAAATATAGTAAAACTGGGCAATACACCTCCACATAACACGCGTTTTGTCTCATAGAGACTTCATCAGGAGTGAAGACTTCATCCTGATGAAGTCTCTTTGAGACGAAACGCGTAGAGAGTGTTATGTGGAGGTGTATTGCCCAGTTTTACTATATTTTCACTCACTGGCTTACTAATATATATTAGGCTGATGCAGGTGATTTCCCTTCTTTCCCCTTACCCCATGTACAAAGCTCAAAGGTAAACAAGTTAATCTCCACATAGATGAGTCAGTGCCACGAGTAGCACAGGGGCACAGGAGGATACGTTTTCATGTCAGGCGCCAAGTAGAAGAAGAACTAAAGAGAATTACACCTGATAGCCTAAAAATGGAGGACAAGATGCAGCGTTCCTGTAATGAACCCTACCCCACGGAAGAGTGGCCCTTCCAGTGCAATAAAGAGGAAGACATCTCTTACGGGGAACCCGAACCGAGTCACAGCCACAAAACACCCCAAGAATGGTGGGGTGCCTGAACTCGGCACGAACCGAAAAGACCACTCCCTTTGACGAATATGATCAGCAGGAGAAAGAGCGGGAGCAGTGGATCACCGAATATTTCCGTCAGTTATTACAGTTGCAAGAAAAGCCGGGTGGATCCAGTGACGCTGCTAAAATTTCAAATGAAGATGGAGACCCCAGTATCCCTGAAGGGACGGTGTCATCCAAAACAAAAAGGCGAAAAAAGAAAAAGAAAAGCGGTTCTTCATCTACCGTGGAAGGAACAGACACGTCCGCAGATCCTGTGGAGAAAAACGGGGACCGAGATGCCCTGCATCCTAGAGAAAATGGAGAATTCGTCCCGTGGATAACCAAATATCCAGAGGGCCCACGGCAGAAGTCGTGTACCCCAAAGAAGTGTCTGTCCGGTGCCAACAGTGAGGAACCCTCAACCAGTCATCCCAGGTAAGCGGAGCCGGAACCAGTGAGTGACGATCCCTTGACCAGCCCTGGAGACGCCCTGAAAATTGCCAGGCGTGACTGTGATCTACTTCGAGAACAATTGAAACTTGAGAGAGAAGATAATGCTGCGTTTCAGAAGACGGTCCTCGCAATGTACTCTGAATCTGGAACAGAATTGGACGATCTCAAGACTGAGCTAGATACTGCAAACGCTACTATTTCCGGCATGGATGAAAAGCAAAGCCAATCTGATAAAATGATGACTAAGCTGAAGCGGAAGTATGAGGAGGCACTAAAGCAGATGACAGTCTTTCAGCAAGAGGTTCACACTCTTCGCGTGGAGCTGAATGCCTCACAACAGGAGGTCAACAATGTCCGGACAGAGGTGGACGTATCTCAGAAAGAGGTACAGACACTCCGCAGAGCACTGGATGCCTCACATCATGAGATCAACAGCTGCCGCACAGATCTGGAAGTTTCCAGAAAGGAACTACACAGTCTCACTGAGGAGCTGGACATATCTAAAGAAACTATTGTCAATCTTGATACAGATCTCAAAGTCTCTCAGAAGGAGCTTCAGACCCTCAATCTAGAGAAGGAAGTCTCACGCCAGGAGACTGTCATTCTCAACGCAGATGTGTGTAAATGGAAGGAGGACTGCAAGGAGGCCCTGAATAGTACAGAGACTGAAAAAGGAGAAAATTCAAGATTAAAAAGAGAGAACTTAAAACTGAAAGAAGAAAATTTTCAGTTGACAGACGAAGTCAAGGAAAAGAATGAAAAGCTACACGAGCTTAAGGAAATAAATAGACTTTTGGAAGGTGAGAAGTTTGAAGCAGAGCACCGACTGCAGAACCAACTGCAAGGTCTGCGTACACACCTCGAGAAGGCCGAGGAGAAGCAGCGAACTCTGCAGGAAGAAAATCTGCAGGCTGTTAAAGAAATTCAAGTGCTGCAGGAACATCTGATGACCCAATATGTCCCCGCAAAGCAGCATGAGAAACTGAAGGCTACCCTGAGCATCACCAAAGCATCGCTAGAGGCCAAGCTTAGAACCCAGGTGACCCGGCACAAAAGGGAGCACAAGAAGGTCCAGAAACTAAAACAAGTAACTGTGGCCTGAGCAAAGAAATTCATAGTGCTTCACAATGCAATAAAAATGTGGAAGCAAGCTCAGAGAAAGCAAAGCGTGCAGATAAATTCCCTGAGAAGAGACTTGCAAGACGCAGTCAAAAAACAGGGATCTCTCGCGGATGAGATTACAGTCCTACAAGGACAAGTATTGACCCTGACTAAGCGTCAGTATCCCACAGCCTCAAAAACCCATGAAGACAAGGGTACAGTGAGAGCTGGGAATACCGCTCATCTGAAAGACAAGGTTGCAAAATTTGAACCACCTAAACAAGCACTAGCAAAACCTTCAGCCACCCAACAGGCAACAAAAGAAGGTACACGTGCTGAATCAAAACCAGAAGAATCGTTAGCTGATGAAGCTGAAAAGATGGGACATTCTCTGGAAGTGGGTGTGGAATTGCAACTTAACCCCAAAGAGGCTGAACTAGCAACCCCATTGAGTGGGAAAAGGGCAGAAAGACAGCTTCAAGAGCGGAAAACTCAAAGGGCTGTTTTTAAACGCTCTGCAACTGCTGCCATACAGAATGCCTACAATAAGACGAGTACCCGACGCGAGGGAAATCTCATGACCGTGCACGTAGCAAAAAGACTATACTTAGAAAAAGTCCTCCTTGAGCGACTGAGTACTGATCTCAAGCACCTTCGGGAGGAGACACGAATTAACTGGAGAAAGGGCTCCAATCCCAGCAGAACTGAGGGTTCTCTTCCTCCATCCACTCTCATTCAAGTCACAGAGATATCTAGAATGAGTGTGGAAGGATGGGCTTTGGCCGTGGCAAGCCCGAGCTTCCCACAAACAGGGGAGGTATGTAACAGGGGAGTTATCCCTGTTCAGGTAATGTGCCTCTAATCCAGCAGTGTGGTGGTTAACTGCTGGTAGTCAATTAACAAACACCACCTGCCTGATTAGATGGCTTAGAAAAGCCTGTCTTTTGAGACAGGAAGAGAGACTCCTTAGCTCACACCTGAGCTGAACTTGGAGACAAACAGTCTTGAGCCCTGCCAGAAGAAACAGCAGAGCTGCTTTCAAGACACAGGGGAAACTTCTAAACCTGAATGCTGACAAAACCTGATGAAAGGTAGCAACGCAGGAACAGAGAAGATTTCCCTTCCAAACCACAAGGAACAGATAAGACTTTCATTTATGAGACTTCTTATATCTGCTTAATTCATGCTATATGTTTGGGGCTGGGAGACATGCTTATCTAAGGGAGTTGTGAACGGCATAGTATTTCACTAGAAATACTCCCAAGTGAATAGAAGCTTTGTTTACCCCTTGTTTGGATGGTTTCCTGATGTTAAGGAAACAGGCGCAATAAAAGGCTTATTTAATTTCACTTTAATCAGTCTCCCTTGCATACCTCTGTGAGCATCCACCTACATAGATGCTATATCATTTTTATTAAATCACAATTATTTTCCTTTTGATACCACTTACTATCTTCAAACAAGTGGCACTGCAATGGGCACTTCATTTGCCCCATCTTACGCAAATTTATTTACGGTTTCTGGGAGTCTATTTTAATTTTTGGGGACAACAATCCATATCGAAATAACATAATTTTTTATTGTCGTTTCATCGATGACTTGATTCTAATATTCTAATATGGAAGGGTAGCAATATAGAATTGGTTTTGTTTATTGACTACCTCAATAAAAATAATTATAATCTAAAATTCACTTTTGAATCTAACAGACACCATATTAATTACTTAGATGTCTGTTTATATATCTATATGGATTGTACCATTCAAATAGATCTTTACCGCAAAATTAACTCTCGCAATTCCTTCCTCCAATCTTCAAGTGCACATCTAAAATCCCTTATTAAAGGGATTCCCAAAACTCAATTTCTACGTTTACGTAGGCTTTGTTCAACAGATCAGGCCTTTGTTGATAGATCTGTTGAACTTAAAAATAGATTTATATCAAGAGGATACAAAGAAACACTTATTGACTCTGCATACAGTAATGCTTTACATTCCAATCGTAACAATCTATTAAGACAGAATAAAAAATCCAGAGATGATTTTTCTAGTGAAACAACACCTTTATTCATTTCAACCTATAGTAGACAATCTGAACAGATTCGAAAAATTATTTTGAAACATTGGAACATACTTTGTCTTGATGACGAGCTCAAACACATAGTTAAGAAACCACCTAAATTTGTATTTAGAAGAGCGAAGACTCTTGGACATTTTTTATCAGCAAGTCTCATACAGACCAACAAAAAGTTAAATATACTTACTAAACTTAAAGGTTTTAAAAAATGTGGTAACTGCAATATGTGTCATTTCGCAGCCCCGTTAAAATATATTAAAAATGTCCATACCAAAGAGACACTTAAAATCAAAACTCTTATTACTTCCAATTCTAACTTTGTAGTCTTCATGTTGAAATGCGGTTTTGTTGGTAGATTCATAGGGAGAACTATACATCCCCTGAAACAGAGGATTTCAGAACATCTTAGGTCCATTAAACAAAATGATGTTAGATATCCTGTATCCAGGCATTTCTCTACTTGCCCCTCTGGAGATATAAGTAACTTCACATTTAGTGCTCTTGAAAATATCATACCACCTACCAGGGGGGGAAATAGAGAAATTATCCTGAATCGTAGATAAATGTACTGGATCCATTCCCTTGAATCACTGTCCCCGCGAGGGATGAACACTTACTGGGAGCTCAAGCATTTCCTTACTGATTGAGGGAGCCGCCAGTGTTCATCCCTCGTCAAATGTATTTTATTGATTTTATTATTTGTTTGTTCATTTAACCTATATTACATTATATATCCTGTCATATACTTGTCAATAGATCTAATACCTAACTCATATTACAATATCTTAGTTATCAATATCCTTTAAGCAACTTATTATCTGTGATAGTGATTTTTTATATTTGGCCGGGTTTAGATGTCATTATTAAGGGACATTATTAAGGGATATTTAGTCCTTAATTTCTACTCTGGTTACAATATATGTTGATATATTCCAGGATAAGTGATTTATGTTTATATTTTATATATTAAGAAATAAGCATATATAAGTCATGATGTTTTTATAGCATCTATAGTTGGGTATATGATTATATACTGTGTCGATTTAGAGGGATTTATTACCATGTTGTTATGATAATATATACATAGTGTATTACACTTATATTATATAAAATATATACTGTTTATAATATCAAGGTATATTTCCCTCTTCAGACTGTTTTTAACCCTCTCTTTCTTTGATTATATTTTAATTTAGATTTGAAATAAAACTTA
The DNA here is from genome assembly GCF_040206685.1 of Ascaphus truei. NCBI lineage: Eukaryota > Metazoa > Chordata > Amphibia > Anura > Ascaphidae > Ascaphus > Ascaphus truei. Next base: position 72,376,734 of record NC_134487.1, on the reverse strand, counting down.
TATATATATAGATTGTATATTATTGTACTAATAATATGTATGTAATATTTTTTTGTCCGGTGTGTCTCATGCCAGCATTCATCCAATAGAGTTATTACTCTCTACATCAGAATTACTCTAGACCTCATTTCTGACTAGATTGAAATTTATCAGTCAATATATGTGATTGATCTATCTTTGAAGTCATTCATCATGGAGACTGCTGTCATGATACACACTAGATTGTATGTTATAAGTGTTGTGTATTTCCATCGGTCCTCCCCACCAGATGGCGCTATAGTGACAACTTGGATCGTCTACCAAGATTCCCAGTTCACCGGAAGATCTCGTGAGACGGTCATATAGTTCCGATTGCATCACTTCCGATTTCGGACGGCATCAATCAGGTACTATCCCTATTTATACACACACATATGGCAGTATGGGTTATACACTTTGACAAAGGGCCAAGGCCCGAAACGCGTCAGAGTGCACTACTCTGTTCCCTTTTTTTATGTCTATGAATGATTATTTCCTATTTTTATTGAGTGCTGGGAACACCTACCTTTTTCTGTATTAGTACTGAGAAGGCTCAGGGTCCCTCCCTTTGTTCCCTTACACCTTACATACTTTATTTTCCATTTTCTCTGTACATCTGGAGTGCTGTCTATAACGCCATACTTTTTGTAATCATAATATTGTAGCACCTCTAAATTAACATGTTTATACAGAGAACACAGTCATCTACTTGCTATGTGTTAATATGTGTTTTGATGTGCTCTTAAATGGCATGGTTTAATTTAAATTACAGTAGATCCACTCAGGTATTTGAGGTTGGTATTAGGCTCATTTACAAAGCACTCCCAACATAAAATCTTAATTTATAATGGGAGTAAAGTACAACCACTGAAAGGCATAAATCAACATTGTCCAGAAATGGTTTATTCCCCTTCAATTATAAAATTCTGCCAGTCAGATCAGACATAAATTAGACATTAATTAATATTGCTTTGTTTTAATAGTCAGTTTGCAAAATGTATCAGAGCCTTCATGACATGCTACATAACTGTTTCCATTCAAGACATTATTTTAGCCTCAATGGGCTTGTGACGTTTGTGTCTCAAACATATTTGTGGCCCTTTATTTTTGTAGAATATCGTAGCAGTGGAATAAATGTCACAATAGAGCTACCCTGAAACAAACTGGTGTAAAATAGCACTAGTCTTTGATGATTCTTATTTTGTTCTTTCGCATGAGCATAGCACCAGTTTTGCATCAGTTTATTTTGTGTGAATATATACTGTATATTGGGCGGCATAATTTAGAAATAGGCTTATGTTTAACTAGTGGAAACCTTATATGTGTTAAGCAACATTATTTCCACTTATCTGGAATGCCCTTCCCCTCAATATCGAAAGCAGCCTCTCTCCACCTATCTTAAAACACATGTCTTGGAGAACTTGGTGGCTCCGATGTTCTAGTCCCTTGGCTAATACCATACATCTCATATACACTTACCATAACCCCTTGAATATGCACTTACCATAAATAACACTCCTCCTATTGCCTCTGTAAATTCTCCTTACTTACCACTTCGATTGTAAGATCTTTAAGGCAGGACTCCTTTTCGTGATATTTACTTCTACGTCTGTAGCGCTTATTTCCATTATGTCTCCTTGTTGCAGGGTACATGCAACTACACACGCGGGTTTCTTGACAAGGCTTATTTATTTAGCCTTAAAAGATATACAGCACACAAAAACAAAAATAGCTTTTCATCAGCAAACAAAAGAAAATGGCTTTTTCTTCAGCAGACAAAACAAAACAGTTTCTCTTTAGCAGACAGTATAAAAATAAGGCAGCTACCCTTTTCTATGCAGGAGACAGACAGTTCATAATTCATGTACTTTGCTAACAGACCTTGTATCAGTAATCTGTTCAGTAGCTTACTCCTCTCTCCTCAACAGCCAGGGCCATGTGTCTACAGCCTGGGGTTTTAACACACCTTGATTACGCAGCTGGGATCCAACTAATTGTCCTGAGGTTCCCAGCTGAAGTTAACCTAGTCACTGCTGCACTGCAGACTAGACATAGGTCTGCAAGGCATATAGCTGGTGGCTTTTATTTACCCTGTCACATTCCTCCCCTGTTAGTGTGTGGCTGGGGCTACGCATGGCTGAAGCCCGACCATCCACCCCTTCTCTAGAAAAGAAGTCAGCATTTGTGTTCTCTTTTCCCAGCCTGTGCTTAATCTCAAATGAGAAGGGTTGGAGGACCATATACCACCTAGTCAATCTAGCATTGGAATCCTTCATACTATTTAACCACTTCAGTGGAGCATGGTCCGTCACCAAAGTAAAATGGACTCCTGCCAGGTAATGCCTCAAAGCCTCGATTGCCCACTTTACTGTGAGGCACTCCTTCTCAATCACTGAGTAGTTTTTTTTCCCTCTGGAACAATTTCCTACTCAGGAAAAGGATAGGGTGTTCAACTCCCTCAAACTGTTGTGACAACACTGCCCCTAGCCCTATCTCTGATGCATCTGTTTGCACTATAAAAAGGCTGTTGAAGTCCGGACTTCTAAGGATGGGAGCTCTGATAGACACCTTTTTATGTCCTCAAAGGCTCTCTGACAATCCCTTGACCATACCACTTGTGTAGGGGCACACTTTTTTGTGAGGTCCGTTAAAGGGGCTGCCACTTCCGAATAGTTGGGGATGAACCGCCAGTAGTACCCTGCTAAACCCAGCAGAGAGCGTACCTGCGTTTTTGTTTGTGGGGTCGGAACTTCTTTCAGGGCAACTACCTTGTCGGCTAGTGGCCTTACTTTTCCACCTCCCACTGCATACCCTACGTATTTGGTTTCCGCCTTTCCCAAGGCACATTTCTTAGGGTTGGCTGTGAGCCCTGCCTCTCTTAGAGATTTGAGGACCGCTTTCAGCCTATTTAGATGGGCCCGCCAGTGTTTACTATAAATGACAATGTCATCTATGTAGGCTGCGGCATAAGTCCTATGGGGCCTCAGTACCTTATCCATGAGTCTCTGAAATGTGGCTGGGGCTCCATGCAGTCCAAATGGCATTGTCACAAACTGGTTTAAACCCATGGGAGTGGCAAAGGCTGTTTTGCATTTGAACTTTTCCTCTAAGGGTATTTGCCAGGCTCCTTTTGTCAAGTCCAGCGTGGATATATATTCCGCGTTACCAAGGGCGTCAATTAATTCGTCCACCCTTGGCATCAGATATGCGGCAAACTTGGATACCGCATTGACCTTTCGGAGGTCCACACAAAATCTTTCCTTCCCATCGGGTTTAGGGACCATAACTAGTGGACTACACCACTCACTACATGATTCCTCAATCACTCCTAAGTGTAACAATTCTTGTACCTCCTTCTCTACCAGAGCCCTACGACTTTCAGGCAACCTATAAGGACGGGAACGTACTTTTACCCCAGGTGCTGTCTCGATCGCATGGGAAATTAAGTTAGTTTGTCCTGGTAAATCAGAAAAAACATCATGGAATTGTGTAATTATTGCTAACAAGTCCCCTTTTTGTTCAGAGGACAACTGTTTACCCACTGGGATTTTATCGTCACTCACGATGTTCTCCCGTGGAGGCTGAGGACCCAAGTCCGTTTCCTCCTCCACCGGGTGGATGAATAGAGACCGGTGCATCTTCCAGGGTTTCAGCATGTTCACATGGTAAATTTGTTTACCCTTCCTGGACCCTGGTTGAGCGATCTCGTAATCCACATCACCCATACGTCGGAGTACTTCGAACGGGCCCTGCCATTTGGCCAGGAGTTTACTCTCGCAACTGGGTAACAATAACATCACCTGGTCTCCCGGGTGAAACACTCCCATGTGAGCATTCTGATTGTAATGTCTCTCCTGACTGTCCTGGGCTGATCTAAGATTCTCCCTGGCAAAATGGCCGACCACATCTAGGCGCTTCCTAAGGTCTAGTACATATTGCAGGGTATTCTTAGAAGGGGACCGCTGTTCCTTCCAGGACTCTTTTAGTAGGTCTAGGATACCCCGGCGTTGGCGGCCATAGAGCAATTGAAATGGAGAGAATCCCGTGGAGGCCTGGGGAACTTCCCGCACTGCAAACAGCAGAAAAGGGAGCAGTTCATCCCAGGCTCTCTTCTCTGAATCTACAAATTTCCTCAGCATCCCTTTTAGAGTTCGGTTAAATCTTTCCACCAATCCGTCAGTCTGTGGATGGTAGACCGATGTCCGAACAGACTTGACCTCTAGTAACTTTAAGACATCCTGCATCAGTTTAGCCATGAAATTTGTACCTTGGTCTGTCAACATAACCTGGGGAAGTCCAACCCGTGAGAACAGTTCCAACAACTTGTTGGCTACTTGCTTCGCCGTTGCTGTTCTCAGGGGGAACGCCTCAGGATATCTTGTTGCATAATCAACTATTACAAGGATAAACCTGTGTCCTTTCACAGAAGGTTCTAGAGGTCCTACCAAGTCCCCCAATCCTCTCAAAGGGAACTGACACCAAGGGTAGAGGAACCAAAGGGGCTGTTTTTTTTCCTTTTGGACTAGTTAGCTGGCACTCCGGACATGCCGCACATAGCTTAGCAATATCACTATGCATCCCTGGCCAATAGAATCGGGATGAAATACGGTCCAATGTTTTTTCCCTGCCCAGGTGACTACCCCAAGGGACAGTATGGGCTAGAGTGAACACAGATTTTACAAACGCCTTGGGAACCAATATCTGTCTGGTGACCTCCCCTGTTTGTGTCTGCCTATTCACCCTATACAGGATATCATTTGATAGCTCAAAATTGAGGAACACTATCACCCCCTGTGCATTTAAAATCTGCTCATCAATTTTCACCACCTTGTCATACTGTCTAGCAAGGACTGGGTCTTCTCTTTGCTTCTGGCGAAAGTCAGGGAGGTACAAGTCTGGTAAAACTCCAGGGTCCATATTCCCCTCCCTCTGGCCATCCCCAGCCATCACTTGTGACCTCTGACTACTAGAATGGTCACCTTGAGACCCAGATTTCTGTAACCAGTCCTGTTTGTCAGAGCGTCTTTGCTTCCGAGTCTTTTGAACCCGGTGTCTACTGGGAAAAAGGTCTGCCGAGAAGGGGAACAGTTTGCCAGGGTTCTCCTGAGCCCTAGAAGGAGGCTCCTCATGAAAGACTGGGGCCATTAGGTCCAAAAATAAAGGCCAGTCTCGACCGAGCACAACGGGGGCAGGAAGCCAAGGAGCGACTCCTACTTCGAGGTAAGCCTCCTGACCTTTTACCTGTAGCTGGATTTTGGCCATTGGATAGTGTATTAAATCGCCGTGTATACATTCTATACTCCATGGGGAGTCAAAAGAACACACGTTAGGCGGTAACAGTTCCTGGAGGACCAGAGTTTTCCCAGAGCCCGAATCTACAAGGGCCTGCAGGGTTTTTCCCCCAATCAGGGCTGGAAGTAGCCAGGGCTTGTAATTTTCTCCAGTAAAGGCCGAGGCGACGGTCCCGCTGAATGAACAATCCATCTGTGGACAGTACACATACTGGTGGCCTTGTTCTCCGCAGGCAGAACACGGAGAGGGTTCCCTCGCAGGAGGGGGCTGTGGATTGCGCTCCGCTGGACCGGATACTGGAGACCCTGATATGAGGCCTGGGCTTCTCCTATGAGGAGCGGGGCCAAAGTAGTTGCCCAGCGATCTGTAGCCCAGCCCTGAGCCTAGGCAACTCTTTCAAATGTCAGTAAAAAAGCCTCTGGATCCTCGTTCGGCGCCATTTTCCTTTGGAGTATCGGGGGTCTGTTTGCAAATTCTGGACTGGCAGACCCTTGGAAATGGGTCAGCAGCTTGGCAATCCGCTCATCTTGTGCTGCCTGTAGTCTTTCATCTCTCTCCGCTTGCAGCCGGGCCTGCTCCTGCATTAACTGTCCCTGCTGTCTGGTCTGCTCGCACAGAAACTCTTTCAATATTTCTTCCATTCTTGTGTGTGTGTGTGTGGCCCTTTAACTGCAGGAGCCTTTTGAAAATACCAGGACGTCTGAACACCATATGTTGCAGGGTACATGCAACGACACACGCGGGTTTCTTGACAAGGCTTATTTATTTAGCCTTAAAAGATATACAGCACACAAAAACAAAAATAGCTTTTCATCAGCAAACAAAAGAAAAATGGCTTTTTCTTCAGCAGACAAAACAAAACAGTTTCTTTTTAGCAGACAGTTTAAAAATCAGGCAGCTACCCTTTTCTATGCAGGAGACAGACAGTTCATAATTCATGTACTTTGCTAACAGACCTTGTATCAGTAATCTGTTCAGTAGCTTACTCCTCTCTCCTCAACAGCCAGGGCCATGTGTCTACAGCCTGGGGTTTTAACACACCTTGATTACGCAGCTGGAATCCAACTAATTGTCCTGAGGTTCCCAGCTGAAGTAAACCTAGTCACTGCTGCACTGCAGACTAGACGTAGATCTGCCAGGCATATAGCTGGTGGCTTTTATTTACCCTGTCACACTCCTATTACTTTATCACGTGAATTACTGCTGTGAAGCTCTATGTACATGGATGGCACTATGCAAATAAACATATAAACATATACATGCATTACATTTTGTATTCTATCCTATTTTTGCCTCCTGCTAATTGAAATGTTCACTGTGTGACTGTTAGGAAATATCTTACAATGGTTAATAAAGCATTTGAATTTATTTTTTAAAGCACAACAATTAAAGATTAAAGGTGGAGCTAAAACTTATTGAAGGACCGATTAGTTAACTAATGAATCATAACCAGTGTTTCTCTTGGTCATCATTACAATATACTGGTGGAAAACATATTTCTTCTGCGGGTTGATTGCAAGTTAGCAATAGCTGGTGATATGGTAGCAAACCTCCCACAGAATACCGCTAGCTCGAAGGTAATAAAACATGGCAGAGAATCTGCAGGCGCCTGTGATTATGTGACCAGGAGTGCGCCCAATCACATGCACTTTCCTGGGAAAAACAGACGTCGTTTGAACTGCCTCTGCAGCTTTTTGTATTTTCACCTAAAATCTCTATGAAGCACTTAGTAACAGGGACAAAAGGAAAATAAGGCAACTTTCTCTTAGCGGATGACAATTCCCTCCTCCCAAAAGAACATTACAATTACTGTCAGGTGGTCATTTAATGCTCATATTGACACTTCAGAAAGTAACCTAAGCCAAAAAAAAAAATCTCTTTTTAGAGGAAGTGACTGTCAGGAGGATGTTTCACGCACATACTGACACTTCAGAAAGTGACCAAAACCTTTGTTTGAAGGAAATAAGTCACAAAAAAGTATCTGATAAAAGAGAGGAAATACATATCAGGAGGACATTGAATGCTCGTACTGACACGTCAGAACGTGACTAAAATCACCATTGCTTTTGAGAAAAATGAGAGTCAACAAAAATGCTCCTTTAAGAGTCTGTCAAAGGTAAATTGACATGATTCTTTTCTGGGTAATAAATAAATCCTGTCATAAAATAGTCAGAAACGATTTGACAGTGTGTTTAAGAAAACTATCATGTCAAAAATTTACACAAACAGCTTGTCGGATATTCCTTGCCACCAGTCCACTGAAAAGTAAGTAACCTCACAAAATAAGTTTAAAGATATCCTTGAATTACTCCGGTGTTTTCTCTTTGCCATTGGGATCCCAGAAATTCAATTTCTTAGGTTAATTGTGCTCTGTTTATGTTTTGTGTACTGATAATTACAAAGTAACCTGTAAGGTTTAAGCAATATTCTGAAATATATTTAGTAGTTTAAAGACCTTATAACCCTGAGGCTCCTATAACTCCCTTCCCCTTCCCTAACAAATAACTGGACACTAACATCTGAATGGAGATAAAGGCCACAGTATTTAGTAGCCATAAATACAAACACAAACCATAATTAATACCAAAACCTGGGCCCTGCCAACCATCGCCCAAACCATACCTCTTGTCTTAAACCAAGAGGATATACATATGTAATGTGCAGAAACAGGCTGTTTCCTCTACCAAATGCCTCCAACAGGGGACATGTAACTCATACCTAAACCATTACTGTAGGCAGGGTCTCCCAGTGACCACAAGGAGAATTTGACCCCTTTTTAAGCATGTTAACCCTGCCAAGGTAAACTCAATTTAAGCAGGTACCTAGACGGAGTTTACCATAACGTGGTTAGCAGGCTTAAATAATTTTTTTATCAAAAGAGGCAAATAAATGACTCCTCAGTTATTAGACCTAAGATCAAAATGTACAAGTTCACTAATGTGAGGATTAGGCCTTGGTTCCGCCCCTGTGACACATTGGGTGATGCCCCTCATGTGTGCACTGTGCGCAAGCGCTGCTGTACACCTGCCAGAACTGTACCTAGGTTCTGCCCCTGCGGCGCTCCCCGTGACACAACGGAGGACTTTCTTGTCTCCACTTCACCCCGGTATCGCAATACTAGGGGCACTCGAGGGGTTAATGCTATCAGAAACTACCCCTCACCTGCAGTGCACTCCACCCGTTTACGAGTGGACAGAATATGTGTGATAACTCATTGCCTGCAGCCTTCCCATTGGCTCTCTGTTCTTTCTATGCTCAGTCAGCCCTTAGGCAAATTGGCTGAGCATAAACTGCTGTTTATGTTTCTAGTGCTTGCCTCAAGCATCCTGCTGCCCTGCGGTTGCTCTTGCATTCTGCCTTGTTTTCTGTTACCTTCACCTCAACCTTTACCTGGACCGCTGCCTTCTCTGACCCTTGATCTCGGCTTGTATTTGGACTCCCATCTCCTCTACTGCTGCCTTCTCTATTCCTGGACCTACACACAATGACCATCTGACTTCTCCAACCCCAGACCACGGCAAGTATAATGACTACCCTGGCCCGGCTACACAACCATTCTGCACTCTGGACACGGTTACGCGGATGTAGGTCGATCTATATCACTATCCCCACCTCAACCTCGCAGTCCCGTTCTGTTTGTGGTGAGCACTCATTACAACTAAAACATTGCAAGCCAATTTGGGAGGAGTGCAGGGTTTCTATATTTGTTTTCCATAAATGTATGGCCAATTCCGTTTCCCTAGCAGTATACTCCATTAACTATTGAAAGTGTTATACAGTGTTACTGATGTATTCTGTTATAGGGGTAGGCCTGAGCTCACCTAATCCTTTTTTGCTAAATAGTTTTGTTTGGAGGTGTCCCCCCCCCCCTTTTAAGGTTCTGAGCTCCATGCCAATTCTCCAATTAGCAAATAGTATAAGACACTTCTACATTGTGGTGTAGTCTGATGTTCACCCTCTACAGGAGAAGTTGTATCTGTGACTGACTTAAACAGCACCGCTGAGGAAGAGACACCTAAGTCTTGAAATGCGTAGTGTTAAACAGAACCGAGAAGCATGGAGCAGACTTGTGGAATCCCCACAGCTCATGTTACTGACATCAGTCAGCGAGACTGACTGACAGATGCGACTGAAAAGGCAGGCAGAGAAGCCGATCGTACGTCTTCACGCCCGGCAGACCATCTGTGATACCGGTTACGTCACCTGGAGGGGTGGGTCAATTGGAGGCAGTGTACATAATACATTTGTGATAGAATTTTTTTTAATGTAATTACTACTAGTAAAATACAGAAAATTTAAATATACATATGAATACACATGGAAATAAAAATAGAAATGAAGATAAATATAAAAATAATCATGAAGATAAAAATGAAACACAGAAGATATACATCTTATATACAGATAATGAAATATATAGTCAACATTAGCTATATATTCATTTATCTAAGTATGATTATCCCATGTCAATGTATGATATTGTAAATAGTGTTTCTAAATAATATATTTTAATAAAATCTCTAATTTATTTAGTGGATATTCCACATCTATATATTGTTATTCTAGAGGGTTTTTTTCTTGATATATATTTTTTATTGGACATATTCTTACATACATCAATATCGACGAAGAAGCATTTTTGACAGATTTTCACATACCTTGTATTTTAGGGAATCACAAACTCCTCGTTTAACAATCAGCAATGTTGTTTGACATCTTAATTTCCCCTTGTTGCATTTCTGTATGTATCCCTATACCTTTCCTGTACATGGATTTTGCTTTAAAACGTTGTCAACATTGTTGTAGTCTTATTTTCCTCCTTTCTTTTTTTTTTAACCTTTAACTAACTTTAGTTAACATAAAAATCCATCTTAACAAAACTATTTGGATTCCCCTCCCCCTACCCATACCCCCGAACCATCTCCTGACCAGCCTGGGGCATACTCACGTGTCCAAGACCACGCCAAACTTCCGGTACCATGCCCGGCGGATGATGCACTTCCGGTGTGGGGCCTTGATTTATACCCAGACTCCGCAGCATCGACAGCAGATTACATCACGTCCGATTCGACCACCGGCCTAGATCGGAAGCATGTACCTGCCTTCCCAATAAGCACCAGCTTAACCCAGGAAGAGCTGGATCGTTACAGGGAGTCTGTGGTGGGACGAGGAAAGAGAAGAGTTGCAGCCAGGGACAGTAGAAAGACCTCCACGGGTCGAGGCATAGCCTGACTTAAGGACACTGTTCTGGATACTGGTAGTTCTCTCATCCCCGCCCTTAGCGCCACTGCCCCGGCCACTGCCCCTGCCCCATTCAGTTCCGGGTCACGGTCAAGTCACCAGAGTTCTAGTAGGGGTAAGACCACTAAAGCTCCCTCTTTATTTATGGACTGTAGGGACTAGGTGACCAGTGATGAGGGGTCTAATGGGGAGATACCTTGGTCAAGTAGGATACCTGTGCCAAGCCGTACAGTATTCAACCCAGTGTCTAGGGGTAAATCCAAGGGGTCATTATCTTCTGGGAGGGATACTTCAGGGGTATCATCCAAAGAAGAGTCTGACTGGTCTATTTGTGTGTCATTGCCTGACGAGCATAGTGGTAAATGGTGGGCCCCATTGTTCCAAGGGTATTTCGGTGTCCATGGACCGTACCTGATTCATATTAATGAGGGATGATATTGTGGATCATTGGTGGGATAAGGGCAGATAATCCAAAGAGGAGGCTGCTGAGGAACTCATTAGGAGAATGAGGGAAATCAAGCAGGGAATCGTGACTCCTAAAGGGCCCTCAATATTTTATGACGAAATTGCACCCGAGGAACCCTTGTACTGGGTACTGCCAGGCAAGGCCAGAAACAAGAAGCTCACTAAGTTGAGTAGAGCCGATAGGGCTATTGTGGCACGTTATCGACAGTCCCATGGGTATGAGTACCCCTATGTGCCGAACCCATAATGATGGAAATTGAAGATCAAAGAGATATTTGGCTAAGGGATGCAGTCATTTATTATCTACGGTCTAAGAACAGCAGTACCGCTTTCCATACGGAGGAAAGAATTTGCTATTTGATGAGGGTATGGAGTGTTGGGAGGAACATCTTTATGAACAAGATAGTGTACCACCCTGAGAATGGACCTCCTCATTCCTATTTTGTCAAAGTAATTGATCACAATGGGAGGGAAGTGCGAAAACCTGATCCCAGGCATTAGAAATGACAAATGTTGATATAATTGATGTTATTTTTGTATATTGTACAGGTTGTCTCCTGCAGGATGGCCCAGCAAATTTGGTCCAAGTGGGGACCATCGGATTCCACCAGAGGGAGAGTATAGCCCTGATAGGTTTTGGGCTATTATTCTGTCCTCCTAATGGCAGAAATCCCTGGTAAGAGCAGGTTTGCCAGGAATAATTATGGGTTTTCCCACACCTTGCAGCTCAGTGAGTCAGAGAAGGTAGTGCAATTAGGCCTTCTGTCCAATCGGGGAAGGGGGGGGGGAGAGAGGGGTGTGGGGGCTGGTTCTTACTGGAACTGACTTAAGGAGTTGCACATATCAATTTTGTGAGTTGTGCCTCTACCGTGATAGAGGTGTGGTTTCTCCAACTCAGTGGTGCAGGGCTCTGCTTACTGAGGCCTTCCCTACGGGGACAGGTGGAAGACTATTCCCCTTACCCCACAAGGGGGTAAGGGAAGAGCAAGGACTGCTCCTGGTGCTGGTGGCCGGGAGTGAAGGTCCAGGGAAATCCTAAAGGTGAAGACCTGAGTGATGAGAAGGTATTCAGTCTAAGCTGTGCACTGCTGTGATTCAGAGAGATACTGAATAAAGATCAACTGTTTCTATGTTCTCCTGGCCTGAGACTGAAATCTATCAGGGAGGAGAAGAGACAGTTCTCCTGCAGAGATTTCTCCCCACATATCTGGAGTCTGCAAGAGATGGAGGCGCTATCACCGTGAGTACGATTCGGGCAAGACCCAAGAAGCCTGTCCTAACTTCCCCTGTAACACCATGCGGGAGACCCAGGGCCCCCTGTTACCAGCAGGTTTGCACCACACGACCATGCATAACCAGAGCAGCTTTCCCTAAGATAGACCCTATGTGAGATTGGGTGGTGGAAACAGGGTTTCATATATATTTGGGATCTGGATATCTTTCCTCAGATCATAAGTGGACCCACGTTGAGAGGATCTCTAGGGCTCCTTGCTCTGTAATAGGGTTAACAACCATTCTTGTTTTCTAGGTTAGGGCAAGTCTCCCAGTATAGGGGTCCTTCAGACACTGCATTAAAAAGGGATTCTGCCACAGTAGGGAGTGGGTTCTTAACAGCAGGGGCTCATTGCGGATACCTGGGAGAGTTGCTAAGGAATTGCAGGAAAAGGTTCCAGCTCTGCTTTAAGCAGTAGAGGAAAGGCTTGAAAATGAGCTACTCTTCCTACAAACCTCATGGTTGAGGAAATCTGTGTGTAAGTGTATGCATGTAACCTAAAAAAAACCTGTTCTGTTACTGCCTGAAATTCAGACTGTTAGAGGGGCCATTTTCATTTCTTGCTCAACACCCCAGCTTTGTACGAAGTTCAAGCACCCTGATATACAAGGTAACCGCTGAGCACCACCTGCACACACAATAAATCTCACTTTAGGAGATAGTAAAACACTTTGGTGTGGCCTCTCTTCTATTGGCCTTGGGGTTGAGGTTTGTGAGGATCAGACGCAGGCTACACCCCTGTCAAGCTCCAGCCGCCTGATTGGCCCCTGCCTGCTGTGCAGAACTGCGCCTGACTGGCTTACCTTTCTATTTAGGCTCAGCCTTTCTACCAGGAAGTTGGCTGTGCATAAACCTTTGTGACGTTTGCTGGTCAAAAGCACTACTACCTTGCCCTGCCTTGCCTTGCGTTGCCTTTGACTACCCAGCTTTCTCCAATCCAGACCTCAGGTTACCTTCGACTATCCTGCATACTCCAATTCTTGACCTTGGCTTGCCTTTGACTATCCTGCATTCTCCAACCCTGACCCGGCTACTCCACGACTACGAGTCCCGCATACGGACGCGGCTTCGCAGCTACAGGTCGGTGTTTAAATATCCCTACCTCGGTATCGTGGTTCCATCCCGCTTGTGGCGAGCATCCGTTACAAAGTGTAACATAGCTCTGGATAGTTATTTGATAAACTGGACAAAAAAATGGAACCAACTGATAATGTCAGTATGTCCTACTGTACATATGCACGTTTGTATATTTGATTTTATATACTGTAGCACCAACAATGTATGCATAGCTTATAAAAAATTGTAAATATGTACATAAAACAGTTGAATATTAATGAAATAAAAATGTCAGCATTAGATTTATGATAAACCAAAATGTAAGAAAATCATAGACACATTTGATGGGCACAATTTATTAGTTGTTATTCATAAACCAACTGTTTACAATATACTAATGTTTCCTTCAGGTAACGTTTTAAGCCACTCTAGGCTTTTCATTAGATTGTCGGTCTGAATATTAAAAAGCCTGTGTGTCAAAGTAAGTATTGTAATTCATAGAAGTTCTTTAATTACCTACATTAAAACTACCGGTACTGAAATAAATGCCTGTGTTGCCTCTATATGTGGCAAATTTTACTAGAATTTATTTTAATTATACTATAAAATGATGATGATTCAACACACCTATAATATAAGTCATAAGGATGTGCATGTTCTGCGCTATTTATACCTTTGTAAACTAGCTATGGTCAAATTAAATATATCCTGCTTTGTTGTATTATACTTTTTAATTAACCACATACATCACTGCGTCTGTTTGGTATATCTGCTGTAATAAAAATGTAAGGGGAGCAAAAAGCTGTTATGTGATTGGCTGTTTCCTTCACATACTGAAATCAAATAAATATTTTTGTTTTGTTGTTTTCTTATAACCAGGAAAAATCACAGCTGTCATTTATCATCCTTCAGTCCTTAATTACATTTTAAATGCTCTTCCAAAGACTTTCTTTTTGTTTCCACATTATAAACTGCACAACTTGTTATTCTCTGAGCATGTTGCTTGGCAACACAACTATGGCTAATAATCTGTTCCACCTGATTGCAGTAGCCATTGCATGGAACTATGAAGGTAAAGTGAGTGACCGTGTAATCAGGATAATCAGCATACATTATTGGTCAACTGTTTCAACATACAGTAGCTAAAGAAAAAATAAGAAGAGCTCTTGTATCCTAAAACACGCTGTGAATAATAATAATATATCTCTGCATTTTTTTGGCTGTTTTGTAAATAGAAAAGCAGTTTGGGATATAGCGTATGATATATATCCATTTATGAAGGTGGTTGCTAATGTTTAGGTAATGAGTAAGATTTAAATAAGTGTACATTATATATATATATATATATATATATATATATATATATATATACACATGAAGGTCAGTCAGCACACTGCAGTAGAAAAGGTTATAATAGCAGATGCTAGTCCCATAGAAAATAAGTATGATACGAACCAATCCAAAGACCAGTATGTATATAAGAAAAAAGCGCCCAATCCTAGTGCATTACTGTGCAAAAAATGGTTTAATTCCCAATAAAAGGCTCATAAAATGAACTCACAAACATAAAAGATAAAAAAAAGCATTGTATGAGTAATACTCATGCTCCAATGGATCTGTAAGCGCTGCTGCTCTGCTACTCTGCTCCTTGACACCACCGCATCCAGTACAGCCCTCGTGTATCTCTGCCAGCAGGAACTCACGTCATCAGGCTCCTCACAGTATTCTTTCCCCGGGAAAACACCTCCAGATAGTTTAGGTTCCCACCGGGGACAATGTTTGCGGTGGAACGAACAGATGACGTCACGCCGTGCACGCAGATGGCAAGCAGGAGAATGTCAGGCAGAACGCATAAATCAACCCTGCAGGAAACCACAGCACACCAGGCCCTATGCGTTTTAACAGCTAAACTGTTTTCATCAGGGGGCCCTGATGAATGTCATTGCATGTCATTTCCCAGAATCCCTTGCTGCAGTGGAAGTGCTGTATGCTGGGTGATGATGGGGAAAGGCGGGGTTGCAGACCTGCCTAAGACATGCAGATGAGCATACAGTTGTATTTGCATATTTGCTTTCCTGTGGAGGGTTTTTGTCACTTTTTTTACTCACCATAACTTAACTCAGTATTTTATATATATATATATATATATATATATATATATATATATATATATATATATATATATATATTAACAAACAAAAAGTAGCACTAGGTCAGTGTAACTATTAATACTTTGTGACAATGTGAAATAAAATATAGATATAAACAATATTAATCAATTGCCAATGAGTATCTTCTTATGTGGTTTAGCCAACCACAAAAATACCTACAGATAAAGAAACAAAAAGAAGCGCAAGTTCCATAGCATAAATCTGTAATATATACCCAATCGCAGATTATAGTGTGGGTGCGGAGAACATACAGTGTTACCAGGGTGTGGTGCTTTACCTGTTGGCTCACAGGAGGGCTGAGTTTCCGGCACGGGGAACCTGGGGCAATACAGTATATTAAGAATAACAGTACTCTCGTACTCGGTGCAGCGCCTCCACCTGCGATGGTTCCTAGCAGAGCAGGAAATGTTCCTCGCAGGACATCACACAATAAACACATAGACTGTATGTATAATAACCAATACCGTTTACTTATGAGCATATAAACATACGTGCATACCACATTAACCTGTGTCCCTCCCTAGAGGAGACACTAACCACGGCGTCTCTTAAGATGCTAACGCTATCTTGCGCCACGGCGGACGCCCACACTTTATACGCCACGGCGGACGTCAACACTTTATACGCCACGGCGGACGTCAACACTTTATGCGCCACGGCGAACGTCAACACTTTATGCGCCCCCTTCCACGGGATGATCCCACCCCGTGTCCAGTAACCCCACCCAATGTCTCACACTACCAAGTCATATACATGTGCGTGTGTGACTGCGCAGTCACTAGGTCTGGTGATAGGCCTTGTTGGTTCACTTGATGTTATGGATTACCTGTCAAGCACTCCAGTGCTCGGACCTGCAACGGGCTTCACAAAGGATCAAAGCGAGCTCCTATACGATATCCATGATCCACCACAGGATGATCCCTCGGGGGCGATCCCACCCTGGAAATAGTCCATCTCTCTCCCAGCAAAACACGCAATGTTCTTTGTTCCCTACTAACAAATAGATAATGGGGCAGAGTCCCTAACCTAGGGCCTGTCCCTACAACACTCAGCTATTGTGACTCAGGGCTATCTGGGGCCTAGGGGGATTGCTGGCCTAGTGCAGGGAGTCACTGACTCCTGCACCCTACCTCCTTCCCTTAGCTGCTCCGTTCACCAACTGACAACGTGCTCAAGCCCGCGAAATGTATCCTTTTCCTTCTGCCCAGTCATGTCCAGTCCTATTGGCTCCCTGGTGTCATGTGGCTCTGCCCCTATGCACCCTGGGGGCTGGCAATCCTGAACTGCGCATGCGCGAGCTATCTATGGGCCTCCCGCTCTATTGGGCTCCTGAGCATGCGCATGCGCACTCACAATGGCGGCGCCCTGCTTCGCTAGCCGCCGGGACCCTAATGACGCGACCGCGGCCTTAGCAACGGCCCGATCGCGTCCCCGACAACCGGCCGCATACCGGAGGAGACGCGATGCTCCCTGCTCAGGCCCCCACCTTCCGAATTGGCCGTCGGGTCTGCCGCTTGTTCCTTGCAGCACCCGCCATCCATCCTGGCCATAGGCAGGTAAGAAGAAGAACGCAGGCAAGAGGGGTAACCTAGCTACATCTAATAGGGGATTTATTAAATCATAGAATGTGTGTGTGTATATGTAACATGGTATGTCCCATAATACCTCCCTTTCCCCCAAAGTGTATCTGTGATGTAAGTCCTTAGTAAGTTCAGGGCCTTCATGGGTTAATCTATGGGCCATTGACCCCCCTTTCCATCCACTTGCAAGTAATGGAAGTAAGGTGGTGACTCATGGCCTGTGTAAGCCTATATCTGATGGGTACAGTCCATGAGCCCGCCCCTTCCTGAAGCTAACCAATGGGTGTAGCAAAGTTAGATCATTCTTGCTCTGCCTTCCAAGGTGAGAGCATGGGCTGTCAGCCTCTCCCATTGCCTGTATGAGCTGGCCCACCCTAGGCCGAAAGGCCTGGGGACCATCAAGACTTAAGGCCCCATAATATCGGGGCAAGCACCATCCTGAAGTCTTGGGACGTTGGACCTCAACAACTATGCTGTGCAAAGAGCTGATACAGCATGTCTAATAAATCAACTTGTTCACTATACCTCTGTCTGGGTGTCAGTTCCTGGGCAGGAGGGGTAAGGAGTGCTGGGGTGGGAGCTGACATCCTGCATCCTAGGAGCCCATGGAGGTGCTGAACCAATGAGCAAGAACCCAGAGACCACCAAAAGCTTGTGCTATTGCTCCTTACCATCGCGGCTACTCAGCTCTCCCTGAACCAGCAGGTATGACTCAGCACCACACTAAAACAGTCATGCAGTCCTTCTCCCAGAGGGGGGAAAACATGGGTTACATTTGGAGGCGCAGCTGAGAGAATCGGGACAGGTTTTCAGAATTAGCAGAGCAACCTTTCAGAGGTTGAGACTCAAAGCATAACTACATGCTGAGAGTGAGACTCAGTGTGTGGCAGCATGCTGTCAGCAATGGTGCCTGTGAGAGGGGAGGCTAGTGATACTTGCCTAGGAGAACCCTGGCATACCATAACCATGGCCCACTTTCCCCCGCTTAAAAGGAACTGGAGGCTATGCTGACCGAAGGGGCACTTGAGCTGGAGTTTGGCAGAATAAAGCATTCTGAAAGGGAGTTTCATATAGCTGATGGAAGTTGTTTATGAGCTATCTGCAGCCTGAAGGAGTTAAGTGCTTAACAGAGCAGATGTTAAGAGGGACCAGGGCCCCTGATGGTACAATGCCAGGAACCCTTGGGTACCCATGGTTCACCTTAGAGCAAGAGGGCCAGGGGTAAGCCCCATTATGTACTGGGAAGCCCCTGGGCACCAAGCACATAGACTGTGCGGGAAAGGGGGAATCCTCACTGGGCCACGTGTGGAGAGATAGAGGAATCCCTCAACCTTTCCTTAATGGATGGTGGTGGGGCGCACCCTTGTGGCATCCAGCATCTGGGAGCGTGTATACCCTTCACCCAGTTATGTTCTATATTGGGGGCTCCCAACAGGAGTGAGTCCTGGGAGCGTGTACCCCAATCTGTGTACTCTGCCATTAAGGGAACTACCTGCTGCAGTGATTGCTGAGGATAGGGCACCCGGCAGCATCCTGACCCTTAATTAGGGTAAAACAGGGTGATATACTACAAATGGCACTTGTACTGTGTGTAAATTGTGCTGTGGGGGAGTCGCATCAGACTGTGCCATCAGTTAGTAGCGTTACCCCCACATTGTCAAGTCCCGGTTTTCTGATGGAGCTCCCAGGATGTGTGATCCTGGGAGAGTGTTAACCTGATTAGTGTACTCTACCGTAAAGGGAACCACCTGCTGCAGTGATTGCTGAGGAATGGAGCACCCGGTAGCACCCTGACCCTCATGAGGGGTAAACAGGATTTTGGGTATATCCACTAGCACCACCATGCTGTGCATACCCTGTGCTGTGGGGGAGTCGTACCGGACTGTGCTGTCCACGGTAACGTGACCCCCACTTTGCTAATCCTATGTTCTGTATTGGGGGCTCCCAGTGGGAAACTTATCCTGGGAGCGTGTACCTCAAGCTACAACTGCTAACAAGGGACAATCTATTACAGTGGCCATGAAGATTGTGTACCTGACAGGCTCTAGACTTCCATAATAGGGGGTTGAAGGAGTGAAAGGAGACAGGCTCTGTGACACGTGGCAGGGATCCTGTGTACCTTATATGTGATCTACTGATCTAAATTGGCTTCCACCGTGTGGTGGCCTGTGCTCTATGTTCTGTGCTACAAAATGGTGCTCCCGCCAGAAGCAGCAGACCGCATGGGCTTGCAATTGCAAAATCTGCAAAAGTTGCAAACTAATTTGCATCCACTTGGCACCAAAAGCCTGGCACCGCCCCTCAAAGTGATTGGCTCAGTTGGAGCCAGGTCACACTTCTGTTCACGCCCCATGCCTCTAATCCACCCAGGAGAGGAGATAACAGCGAGTCCATCAGCCAATCCTAGAGAAGCTAGTGCTGGGAGGAGTTAGCCCTGCCTCTGAAGACTCATTTATCTGTTACCTGTAAGAGAGAGAGGAGCTGTCATACATCATGAGGAATCACTGTAAAATGGCTGCTTCTAGCGAATGTCTGGATTTAGAAGTATCCAACTACTCTCTTCCGGGTGGCTACCTGATAGTAAGGGTTGGAGAGCAAATCCATCTGCGCTTTCTGTGCACGCACTGTCGCTTGCCTGGCGACCCTGTTGGCCTAAATGCGCAGTGCCAGCACTGTGGCACCTATTATCTGCGGCCTGCCAGCCCTGTGTCTACAGAGTTATGTGTGCCTACCTCGCAACCCATTACGCCGACGGCTGCGGTTCCATTTCTGTTCCCTACGGGCCCGTGCGCCCTTATGTGTCTGGAAGCTCCAGTGGTTTTGTGCCACTTACTACTATCTCAGCTGCTGCTGCGGACCCTGCAGTGGGCCCATGTGCTCTACCACAGCCAGTCCGGCCTGAAAAGATGGTACTGACGGTCCCAGGATTGGAATCAGTACCTACTGATGCCAAGGATGGTGAGTGACTGCCCCAGGGGTGTCGGGAGTGGGTCCCCAGGTTACCGGGGAGCATGGTAGCTCCATAAGCATAACCATACCAGTGTAGCTCAAAGTAGATTTTGTTTAATAGCAAAGCACTCAATTAGGATAAATAGTACAGTGTTGCCTCAGTGTGATAAGAGCTAGTACTCTGGTCTAGACAAAGAATCTCTACTAAAGCACTAGTACTGTATATATGTAAAACAACATTATCCCTATTTCATTCTCACATCATTCTGCACATGCATATTCCTCCAGCCCTGGCTTTATCTTCTGTGATCAATTTAACATACATTCTTTATCTTCAGCATTCCTTTGGGGTAATGTGTATGAGGGTGAATCCATTGTCCAGTGTTTTTAGTGTCCACAGTTAAACCCTAAATCATGTTTGGTATCTATGGAGAGACAGTTCAGCAATAGATTTGCTTATCTAGAGATTTACTCTCATTATGTGTATAGCCATGGATGGTCCAGACTATCTTTCTGCACTCCTGTCACGTACTGTAAGCCCTGGTAGCTACAGGCAGTGACAGGCTACCCCGTGGGGTTTAACCCACCCCCACCCCCCTCATGCAGTCTCTGTCTGTGTTGCAGCCAATCATGGTGCAGACCCTGTGCCCTAACCTTTCTGCATTAGGGAGGATGCATTGCAAATTATAGAGTCAGTTGCTTCTTCCCAGCCGGGGAAGAGAGAGGAGGAGGGGCTGAGTGAACCCAAGATCTGTGCAGAGCACAAGGCCTCAATATTACCAGCCTGCCAGCACCATCCAGGGGTCTGGAACCCATTCTCCACTATGATGCAAACGCTGTGATACCACCTGCAGTGGCTGCACCAATAAAGATCCCTTTTATATATACTTCTGACAAAGTCGTAGTCTATTGGGCAGAAGTATAGGCAAAAGATTGTCATAGTGGTGACTGCCTCCAACTCTGCTGGAGCCTACTGTGACTGGAGGCACTGTCACCAATGAAGAGAACCTGAGGATCACCTAAAGCCTGTACTGTTGCCCACAACATCTCGGAATCTCTCCTGGACCCTCTCAGGTAACCAGCACCACACGGACCTGTAGCCACGGCAAAATCTTCCAAGGGGGGGGGGGGAGCAGGGCTGCATGTGTTTTTCTTTCAGCCTTCTTGGCCTATCTGCTATGGTCTAGCCTCATACTGAATAACCTTTTTTTATGCAGGAATGCAACACACCAGTTCATACTCAGCCTCAGTTATGGTGGTTGCATATTCCAAGGTCTAACAGTAATAAAAGTAACATACTTTAAATTCAGAATGTTTGCAGAACACATTACTGTATGTTTTATATATTAAAGTGTCTGCTTCTCCCCAGTTTTGGTGACTTTCCGTGAAATTTTGCATTTACATTGTATGTTCTTCTATTCTGCCACAAGGGAGACTACCATGGGGGACATGCGCTCTGGGTCTGTCTATATTAGTTTGGAGACTTTTTGGAAGTTCTTTGTTTGAGGAGCAGTATCTTTTCCAGTTGTTGTATTTTACACCTGCATACTATATGTAACACCTATATATTATATTTAATATTGATTGATTTTACTTTTTTATCACTTAAGTGAGTTTAGCCCTTTTCTTTCACTTCATTCTCCCACAAGGCTCTAAAAATATCTGCCTTTCTCTATACAGTATGTTACACTTGACCTCTAGATCCACAATACCCCTGTTCTACACTTCTGATTGTTTCCTAAGCTCCTTCTATATTTTCTTTGGTACCATAAAAATGCACCCTTTTATAGAAAACATTATAATAGCTTTGAAAACAACTACACTAAAAGGGCTACATGGCTCTGTTAAAAAAACACAGATTATCTTACCAGACAATGATATCCCAAATGATTGCAAAACTGCCATTGCCTAATAAAAGGCTTCTACATTAACTTTCAAAATTCTTGATCAGCACCATTTCTTTTTACTTTAGCCAGTCCTTTTCACTTTTTTGAAAGGTCAGTCGTATCAGAGCTAATATTTTCCTCAGAGTGCTAATAGAGTAACCTGTGCATCCAAAGTAGGAATGAGCTCTGTCACTGAGAGACATGCTTTTCAACTTGCCAAGAATGAAGCTGAGAATCCAGTTAAGGCTTATTAAAGGTTTACCTTACTGGGTCTAGAAATGCTTGCAAGTCCAGAAAAAAAATGCTAATCTTTTAGACTGCTCTGCACAAGTGCATGCATAAACAGACAAGTTCCTTATAGGATAAGGCCAAACATTGTTGTACAAAATTCACTATCTTTGTATTTCCCCAAACAAACTGTTTTGAAACACTGACAAGACTGTAACAATGGTATTTTGGACCAAAGCTACATTTTTAAAGCTTCCAATGATTGAGCTCGAGATCAGAACCAACCCTAATACCACCCGAACTCCTGTTACTAGTTTTAAATACCTGGGCATATGGTTTGACTCCCATTTAACATGTGGGATGCACATTGATACCCTGACATCCAAAACCTATGCCAAACTAGGGGTACTTTACAGGAACAAATCCTCCCTAAGTCTGCTGGTCAGAAAGCATATTGCACAGCAGATGCTAATGCCAATTATCGATGATGGGGACATAGTATACGGCACGGCACCCCAAACCCACCTTAGCAAACTTGACACCCTCTACAATTCAATATGCCATTTTGTTCTCCAATGCAACTACAACACACATCACTGCGAAATGTTCAAAGAACTAGATTGGTCATCACTTCAGTCTAGGTGCAAAGTTCATCTTTCCTGTCTTGCCTTCAAATACTTTCTGGGCAAGCTACCCGCCTATCTGAACAAGCCCCTCACCCCTACCACATGCAGCACTTATCATCTGAGATCTAACTCAAAGGACTGTTCATGGTCCCAAGGTTCAGCCAAGTATTCGACCGCTCCTCCTTCTCTCCGTGAACCCCAAAACTGGAACAATCTACCGGATATTCTCACAGCCACCACCAGTCTGTTCATTCAAAACTAAAGCTGTCCCACATTTTAATCTGGTCTGTAACTGTTACATATGCGTATAATATATATTATCTTTAACTGTGCATGCAATGTCTTGTATCTAATGTATACCCTGTTCACTTACTGTATGTAACTATGTACTTGTAACCATGTATTATTTGTCATCATAACTCTATGCCCAGGACATACTTGAAAACGAGAGGTAACTCTCAATGTATTACTTCCTGGTAAAACATTTGATAAATAAATAAAAATAAAACCTAATAAAATGAGAAGTTACAATCATACGTACATATTGCTGCAAAAATGCTCATAAAAAGTTTTTTGCAGAATGGGAGTTCTCAGTTTTGGGGCGTATTGAATAAGCCCCTTAGTTCTGTTCTCTAAAATAACCACTGCAAAACGCATATGATATTAAATAAAAGCAGGATATAATTCTGTAAGATCTTTATAAAAGTAGCTTTAATTTATAGTTAAGCCTATTGTCTATAACTTTATTGTGCTAGTTGTCTTACAGAAGCAATGGTAAGGAGGCATTATGGCCAGATTCACTATAGGGTGATATTATATGTGATGTTTACCAAGTTAAAGCTTGCATCAACTAATACAATTTTCCCTAAATCAAATAATGTTGCATGAATCTTATCATACCGCTGTTAAATGGTTGCCATTATAATTTACTCCAGATTTGTAAACAAAATGTGAATGCAAATTAGCTAATAAGGGGGGGAAAAGATATAGAGAAGACTAGTGGAGAGGAGAGGATCACCATAGGAGAGAGGGTATAAGAGGATATTAGTACAGTTACAATTAGGACAATGCACTCTGGTCTGCGACCAGACACCTGCACCAAAGAGGCATTGTATATGGTGGAATCATCCTTGCGGGACACACCCACCGTAGAGGTGGAGGCATCGCGGAACACCGTCCTGGATCCGTGGATCCCAATGACAGCATCTGTGTGCCCGGGTGTGGCATCACCCGGCAGGTACCTCACCACAACACGTGCACCAACCTACAACTCCATTTTAGTGGGCAGCGCTGTCTCACACACTGGGGTGGTTGTCGGACTCTGAGGACACGGTGTTGGGAACACGGTGTGGGGTTACGGCCATGCGAGGCCTGGTGGGTAGCTGTAACCATATATTATCTCCATATAGTAAACTTGTTCTGTTTGACCAAGTGTGTATTCTTTATTATGTGTCCTGTAACTGGGTTATTTTACATATAGAATCCCGTACAGGTGGAGGCACTACCGAGCATCGATCCAGGTACATCCCAGGTTCCCAGCGGCGGAGGCTCAGACCTCCTGTGAACCACAGGTATTGCACCACACACACCGTAGCTACACATTCATCTATTTCCCAGAGGGAGGACAACATGACTTTAGCTGAAACATAAATGTTTGCATTTCCCAATGACATGGGTTGTAGAGCGTGCAAATATGCAACCTGAAGGGAAGGAACGTGAATTTCATAATAGAAAATGTTTTCATTACACCAATGTACAGTTATTATGTGATACCTGTATGAGAATTATGAATATGGTTGCTGGCTTTCCAGGTTCCTCCCATAATGTCTATATTCTACGTCTCTAGCAGCATTTTAAGGAAGCGAAATGTGGAGATGTGTAGCTGTGTTGGGTATGTCTCCAGGCATGTACAAATACAATGTTTATGTCAATGTTTTCACATACTTAGCTTTCTGCATTCATTTTTTTCAGATGATGCAGAATATACAGTAGGTGCCAGACTTGGCTTCTCTCCCACTAGCTAATTTTCACTCCAGCTGAACACAGCTATAAAGAGGCTCACATGTCTACACGTTCTTTATTGGAGCATATATTGGTAGACACGTGGAGGGCTTTGCATCAAATTCTCCCAGCTGCAAAACTCCATTAAAAAACGGCATCAGAATTATGAAAATAAAAAGGGATTTTTTTGCTTTGATAAATATGGTGACAATCTTTTTTTGCTCTAGTTTATCTGCAGTTTTGCAGTCAGGAGACTTTGACACAGGTGATTCAGTAGAAACTGAGTTTCTGTTAGTTCTAAGTAGAAGGAGTGGCTCAGTGAGTAACGACACTGATTGACACTGAGATTGTTGCAGGGGAGCCTGGTTCAATTCCCGGCGTCGGCTCCTTGTGACCTTGGGCAAGTCACTTTATCTCCCTGTGCCTCAGGCATCAAAAACATAGATTGTAAGCTCCACAGGGCAGGGACCTGTGCCTGCAAAATGTCTCTGTAAAGCGCTGCGTATAACTAGCAGCGCTATACAAGAACATGCTATGATTATTATTATTATAAGTGAACTAGGCAGGGATTATTTAAAAAATGCTCACAGATAATATGATAACTGAGCTCTGTTGGTGTTGAAATAAGAATAATCATTCTAACAGTGATCACATCTATGTCATTAGAATCCAGGTTAATTAATGTTTGTACGAGCACAGAAGTTTTCTCTTTTTCCTCTTTCACTTCATTGTTGCTCACTTATTTATTGTACAGAAGACTAACAAGAGGTTTAGCTTACACAATTACCTGGATACAAATGGCTTCTGTCCATATCTGATTACAAAAAGTGGGATCACCTGTGATGCACATGAGGCAATTTATCAAAGTTTTTCTATTCAATAACTGGTGCACAATATAGCAGCAGATTTAACAAAGAACATGTCTGATTAATAGCAATGGTGGAAATATTTGCACAATTGGCATTAATACCTTGTAAGAAAAATCATTCCACACCACCTGTCTTGTCTTTTGGCGCATTCTGCAGTTAGGACATACAATATTCTGGAGCCTCATTTACTTTCAAAGTGAATAGAATTATTATTGCTGCTATGGAAGTTCTCATGACCCCAGCTGAATGTTAGATCTCTGAAGTCAATTTATTTATGTTTATTATTAACATGTATATATGAATGAAGTTGAGAAGTTCTGTATAGCATTTATTTTAAATTATAGACTTAGGGGGCTATGCACTAAGCAGTGATAAGTCGTTTTAAGAGCGCAAAGTGCTCTTAGAACATGAAATTCCGCCGAGCGCTATTCACTAAGCCGCGCAAACAGGCACTTTGCGCTCTAAAACTGACTTTTTCCTGGAAATTTTTCAAAGTCCAACTTTGCTCATACGATGAGCTGTTTGCACTGAATCCTGCCCTTCTGCGGGATTCACTAAGCAATGCAAACTTATCGTATGTGAAAGTTGCGCTGAATAAAGCTCACCAGCTAAAGGCAGGTGATAAAAAAAAGCAGGACTTAGAAAAAAATCTTTGTTTACCTTTTTGCAGGCGCAAAACCCATACAACAGGCCGGCGGGTGTCCCCGGCTGACCTTGCGGGGGTCCCCGAGGGAGGCCGGGAGTCGCGTGGGTGTCCCCGGTTGACCCCGTGGCCATCCCGGGGTCCCCGCGGGAGTCCCGGGGTACCCGCGGGCCTGTGGCACCAATGTTGTGCCTACAAAAATACTAAACATTATTTCTAACTAAATACACCCCCCTAACACATACTGTATATAGCCATGCATAATAATGGTATATTACTTTCCTCTCTGTTGGTAGTAAGTCCTGATAAGTACGGGTATGCCAGCAGTAGTTATGGAGGTTTTCCCTCACACCATGGTGAGGTGCCCTATGTATGGAGGGGAGTGGCTGTATGCTCTGAGTCCCTGGATAGTGACATCAGGGATGCGCCTGCCTCCTGAAGTATATAAGGCACAACACAGTTAGTTTCAAGTGTTCTAGCAGCTGTGGAAAGTTGTTGGGAAGTTGTATTTTCCTGCATAAGGGATTGTAGGAACACTTTGTGACCCTAGTGAAGTAACTAGCGGTCCAGGTTGACCAATCAGCCTGTCTGAGCCACTCTGTGCCCAGGGACCTGGCACAGAGAGGATCTCCCTAGGAGAAGAGGGAATCCCACTTCAATTTAGGAGGGCGTACCTGGCAAAGGGACAGCACAGAGAGATGTGCGGCTAGAGCCGGCAGCTGCATGGGGCAGTCTGCTACATCACCGTCTACAATAAAGATGACCTTGTTAACGATACTCCCACTGTGTGAGTGTGAAATTACTCAGCAGTGGATGGCACCACCAAGAAGGAGTTCCTCACCAGGACCCTCTCCCTGCGGAAGCACAGATCCTGATGAGGTGGAGGCGCTGCACATGATGTAAGTTGAACTCGCACCCACTACCTCAGCTACCTGTCCTGCTGGAAATCCCCTAATAACATCAAGCGGGAGACTCAGGAGTCCTGTTGCCTACAGGTGCACCACCAAACACAAACATGTAATGGGGGTTGGTTGTTAGAGTACCCTGGCCAATGTGAGATTGGGGGGGGGGAGGAAACCCGTTACAATTGGAGGCGCTGCTGAGATATATATATATTAAACAGGACAGGCTTTTGCTAGGCACACGCTAGGAAACAGGAAAAGTGTATGCTGCCACTTTGTGCTGCGTTGGGATGGAACCGCAGGGATAACCTGGGAACCTGAGAGGAGTTAGTGGGTCTGGAGAGGGGCTACAGCTGTCCGAGTCACCTTGAGGTCGCGCTAGGGGTAGGACGCCTGAAGGGATAGCCTGTTAACTAGGTCAGGACTCCTGGAGAGGGTCTGCACTAGGCTGACCAAGAGAGGTAGACGCCCAAGTACTGCATGGAAGCCCCAGAGTACTCTAGCCATTCCAGATCACTTACCGAAGGGAGCACAGACTGGGAGGAAGGAGATACAGTAGACACTGAGAGAGTGAGCCTGGCCTGAGGTAGTGCCAACACGAGTTAGACCTATGTTAGGTACACAAGGTGGTGCACAAGGCATGTTTATTGTACTGATGTGGTAGCTGCCCCGCAGAGCAGAGCTCCATGTACAATAATCCAGTATACAGTGAGCAAGAAGCGACCGTCAGAATGGAGGATCTGCAAAGAGCAGAAGGTCCAGGATGCCGGGATGAGGAAGGAGAACAAGCTACAGGAGAGACTCGTGTGTTTGTTATGGAATGGCGTGAAAGCCGTGGCTGCGCCGTGTTTGTCATGCCTATGTTCTCGGGAAGATACCCCCGAGAATAGTGAGGACGACAGCCTTGCGAGATGGGAGGAACGAAATGGACTTTGTTACACACCAAGAAACAAACAGCCAGACGCTACCTCAAATATGAAGAAGGATAGTACTTACCAAAATGGCGGTTCCCGCGTTCCCGGGAACCCGCATGGGCCAGCTGCAGAAAGTATTGCAACTTTGCAGTTTGCTAAATGTTGGCCAGGATTGGCGGAAACGAGGAAACTCCACCCAGTTGGGGAGTTTGGCGCGAAAGCTGGAGCCATGCCCTCATGGACTATGACTCACTCCGCCCCTGTGCTGGGTCAGCCTACAAAGCGGCGAGACATCCCCCTAGTTTCAACCAGGGGGAGTGGTCTGCAGTTCACCGGATGCCGATGGAGGAAGTGGGGGGAATGATTGCTCAACCATCCCCTGCACTTCAGTTGCGAAGAGCCATTGATCAATACAGACAGCTAGGACGAGTGCTTCTGTTGGTGACCATGGCTGAGCAAGTGGAGAAAGTGGAACAGAGTCCCTTGATATCTACCCACCCCTACTCGGCTCCAGGAGGCTTCCTGATTATCCGCGTAGAGGGTGTGGAGAGAGTGGTCTGTCTCTGCCTGCAGTGCAGACTGCCTGGCGGAGCCATGGGCAGTGAGGCTCGATGCCCTCATTGTGGACTGCAATATATGTGGCCTACTGCTGCGGCCGAGTTTATTCGAGCATTTGCCCGTTCTCGGCCGCAGCAGTAACCGAAGCCTCGGAGGAGAGGCCCGCCGATCGGGGCTTCCCCCTCTCCTTACCGGGTCCGCCGGGTCCCCCGGAACGTCCCGCCGCCGTCAGTACATTCACGCGACTCCAGGGCTCCCTCGGGGAGCCCTGGGCACGCGTACAGGTGGCACAGGCACCCGATGATGCGTAACCGTGCATCGGTGATGCGCGGCACGCTGAGGGAGTGCGGCTCGCAAGCCGGGACATTTCCCGGCTTGCGGAATGAGCCGCACTCGAATAAAGTGTGCCGCCAGTGTATGACCACGTTTGTGCCGGTACAAGCCGTGGGGATGAGAGATCCTACCCCGATGTCGGCAGCAGAGCTTCCGGGTGCACTGTGGAGTGCGAGTGCAGATCCCGCGGAGCCGAAATCAAGCCGAATTCTTAAGGCGGAGATAACCAGCCATCGGAGAGGTGACCGGAAAGGAGCCCATCGACGGTCCCCTACTGGAATACCCCGCCCGAACTGTAAATTAGAGTCCTCGGACGAGGAGTGTGCCAGGCTGGCAGAGGCACAGGACTTGTTGGCGGAGTACCATACTAGTGGTATTCCGTGGCGAAGTCTGTGTAGAAAGATGGTGGAGCACTGCAAAGAATTAGGGCTGGAGGCAGATCCGTGAAAAGTAAAAATGCTTTATTCCAGATGCATGGTAGCAACAGCTACATTAAAAGGGTCCTCTAACGCGTTTCGCGCTATGATAGCTATCTTTGATAAAGCGCTATCATAGCGCGAAACGCGTTAGAGGACCCTTTTAATGTAGCTGTTGCTACCATGCATCTGGAATAAAGCATTTTTACTTTTCACGGATCTGCCTCCAGCCCTAATTCTTTGCAGTGCTCCACCATCTTTCTACACAGACTTCATCTACAAAACGGAACGGATGCACGCAGTCATGGAGCAGAAGGGGTTAATAAGTGAGTGACTTACTATTTTTCTATAGCTACTGTGACTATAGGGTATGTGAAGGGCTCCAGCCTATGATACAGGATATGATTATCCACATAGTGATTGCACTGGGAGTTTCTTTATGTAAGGGCTTCCATGTGGTTTCGCTTTTAAAAGTGGTTATGTTTACTCTGTCCATGTTAGGCTTCATATGGTGAGCCATATACCCTGTCACACATTCATACACTTATACAATTAACATACCCCGGACTCCCAGGCATTATGGCCAACATTGCACAATCCTGGATTTTGAAGCACCATCAGGAGATTCACTTCTCATATTTTGCTGTATTCCGTGGCGAGATGCTATCCCTCGTGGTGTGGAGACACAGAGTCGAGTGTCTCCAGTGCCGCGACAACCCGATCGCCGGAGTCCCACTGCCGTGGTGACTAGCGGGTCGGAAGGAGGTCGATCAACCCCGACCCTGCGGAGCAGTAGGTTAACTCCGTGCTCACCGCAGATTCCGGGGGTGGAGGTGAACGAAGAGTGGATCCAGGGTCAGGCTGGACCGCGCAGCAGAAGGGCATTGCCGGATGTCCTCGTGGAGGAAGAGGTCTCGATTGGGGACCCAACCCAAGATGGCGTTGCAGCACGTGCGTGTCCAGAGGCAGTTCCGGACGACCTGAGCGGTGTTGAGTGGGAGGCGATCGTGCCTCTACGGTCGAGCAGTGGGAGTCGATCCCCTACGGACAGACGGAGTGGGCGCTCGAACCGGAGAGCGAGAGGCTCAGCTGCCAAAGGAAAGAATGAACTTTGTGGCGGACGTGAGTCAGGTATTGCGGAGGAGCAGGCCGTGACCCTGCCGGTACCTACCGTCCGGCCCCGGCCCCCAACCCCGTCCATCCCAAAGTTAGCCCCAAGGCCCTAGTTCAACCCCCTGTCCCTGTCACCTGTTCCTTCGGGTCTACCTCTAGCCTGGGTATGTCAGGGGATTCCCGGGGTCCTACCGAAGAAAGGACTGGAAGCCTGGACTGTGGAACTTCGGATGATGGGTCGGAGGGTGGAGGGAGGATTTCCCGACGAGGGTTGGTACCCAGTGATAGCACTAGTATGCTGAGTATCACGGGTGGACACTGGTCACAGTGTAAGGAAAGGGTTGCGCCATCTGAGGGTACTTCGGGGGTATCATCGGGCGGGCCTGAGGAGGAAGAGCCACTAGAACCCAACTCAGGGGAGGTACGGGAAACTAGGTGGTGGGCACCATTATATGAGGGTTATGTCGCCTGGATAGACCGCACCCGTTTCATTCTAGAAAGGGATGGGGTGGTTGACCATTGGTGGGCTCCTGGGGATTTTGACGATGAGGCCTATCTCAAGGAGCTACGAGTAAGGTGGGACCGAATACAAGGAGGTCTTATTACCCCAAAGGGATCTGAAGGGTTAGATGATCCGGTGGAGTCAGATGAGCCCCTGTCATGGGTGTTGCCGGGAAAGGCTGGGCAAACTAAGTTAACCCGGACCTGCCGAGCTGAACGGGCTATTGCAGCCAAATATAAAAGGTCACATGGGCTTGAATACCCATATGTCCCCGAACCTCTGATGAGGGAAATAGAGGACAATAGAGAGAGGTGGCTGCGTAATGATATAGAATATTATATCGTTAATAAGGGAGGAGCCATTAAGGGAGTTCAGGCTGAGCAGAGGGTTTCCCAACTGATGAGGGTTTGGAAAATCGGGCGCAGCATCTATATGCACCAGGTGGTGTATTGTAATGAGCGAGGCTTGCCTCGTGAGTTTAGCGTGACAGTCACCGATGCAGCGGGGCGGGAGGTGAAGAAACCAGACCCTCGACACTACTATTAGGTCCCGTCAAAGAGTGGTCTGCCTTTTTCTTTGACGCTCTCTGCTGGTCAGTGAGCGTATGTTCTGTCATTATTATGTGAAGGTGATAATGTTTAAACGCTTAATTTGTGTGTTCTTTTTCAGTGTTTCCTGGAGCAAGGTACACCAAATTTAGGCCCCAGCCGGGATGGTGGGGATTCACCAGGGGGAGTATATAGCCATGCATAATAATGGTATATTACTTTCCTCTCTGTTGGCAGTAAGTCCTGATAAGTACGGGTATGCCAGCAGTAGTTATGGAGGTTTTCCCTCACACCATGGTGAGGTGCCCTATGTATGGAGGGGAGTGGCTGTATGCTCTGAGTCCCTGGATAGTGACATCAGGGATGCGCCTGCCTCCTGAAGTATATAAGGCACAACACAGTTAGTTTCAAGTGTTCTAGCAGCTGTGGAAAGTTGTTGGGAAGTTGTATTTTCCTGCATAAGGGATTGTAGGAACACTTTGTGTCCCTAGTGAAGTAACTAGCGGTCCAGGTTGACCAATCAGCCTGTCTGAGCCACTCTGTGCCCAGGTACCTGGCACAGAGAGGATCTCCCTAGGAGAAGAGGGAATCCCACTTCAATTTAGGAGGGCGTACCTGGCAAAGGGACAGCACAGAGAGATGTGCGGCTAGAGCCGGCAGCTGCATGGGGCAGTCTGCTACATCACCGTCTACAATAAAGATGACCTTGTTAACGATACTCCCACTGTGTGAGTGTGAAATTACTCAGCAGTGGATGGCACCACCAAGAAGGAGTTCCTCACCAGGACCCTCTCCCTGCGGAAGCACAGATCCTGATGAGGTGGAGGCGCTGCACATGATGTAAGTTGAACTCGCACCCACTACCTCAGCTACCTGTCCTGCTGGAAATCCCCTAATAACATCAAGCGGGAGACTCAGGAGTCCTGTTGCCTACAGGTGCACCACCAAACACAAACATGT
Source organism: Ascaphus truei (assembly GCF_040206685.1). Taxonomy (NCBI): domain Eukaryota; kingdom Metazoa; phylum Chordata; class Amphibia; order Anura; family Ascaphidae; genus Ascaphus; species Ascaphus truei. The sequence goes on along the minus strand of NC_134487.1, from coordinate 72,344,190 downwards.
AATGGGGGTTGGTTGTTAGAGTACCCGGGCCAATGTGAGATTGGGGGGGGGGGAGGAAACCCGTTACAATTGGAGGCGCTGCTGAGATATATATATATTAAACAGGACAGGCTTTTGCTAGGCACACGCTAGGAAACAGGAAAAGTGTATGCTGCCACTTTGTGCTGCGTTGGGATGGAACCGCAGGGATAACCTGGGAACCTGAGAGGAGTTAGTGGGTCTGGAGAGGGGCTACAGCTGTCCGAGTCACCTTGAGGTCGCGCTAGGGGTAGGACGCCTGAAGGGATAGCCTGTTAACTAGGTCAGGACTCCTGGAGAGGGTCTGCACTAGGCTGACCAAGAGAGGTAGACGCCCAAGTACTGCATGGAAGCCCCAGAGTACTCTAGCCATTCCAGATCACTTACCGAAGGGAGCACAGACTGGGAGGAAGGAGATACAGTAGACACTGAGAGAGTGAGCCTGGCCTGAGGTAGTGCCAACACGTGTTAGACCTATGTTAGGTACACAAGGTGGTGCACAAGGCATGTTTATTGTACTGATGTGGTAGCTGCCCCGCAGAGCGGAGCTCCATGTACAATAATCCAGTATACCGTGAGCAAGAAGCGACCGTCAGAATGGAGGATCTGCAAAGAGCAGAAGGTCCAGGATGCCGGGATGAGGAAGGAGAACAAGCTACAGGAGAGACTCTTGTGTGTTTGTTATGGAATGGCGTGAAAGCCGTGGCTGCGCCGTGTTTGTCATGCCTATGTTCTCGGGAAGATACCCCCGAGAATAGTGAGGACGACAGCCTTGCGAGATGGGAGGAACGAAATGGACTTTGTTACACACCAAGAAACAAACAGCCAGACGCTACCTCAAATATGAAGAAGGATAGTACTTACCAAAATGGCAGTTCCCGCGTTCCCGGGACACCGCGTGAGCCAGCTGCAGAAAGTATTGCAACTTTGCAGTTTGCTAATTGTTGGCCAGGATTGGCGGAAACGAGGAAACTCCACCCAGTTGGGGAGTTTGGCGCGAAAGCTGGAGCCGCGCCCTCATGGACTATGACTCACTCCGCCCCTGTGCTGGGTCAGCCTACAAAGCGGCGAGACATCCCCCTAGTTTCAACCAGGGGGAGTGGTCTGCAGTTCACCGGATGCCGATGGAGGAAGTGGGGGGAAGGATTGCTCAACCATCCCCTGCACTTCAGTTGCGAAGAGCCATTGATCAATACAGACCGCTAGGACGAGTGCTTCCGTTGGTGACCATGGCTGAGCAAGTGGAGAAAGTGGAACAGAGTCCCTTGATATCGACCCACCCCTACTCGGCTCCAGGAGGCTTCCTGATTATCCGCGTAGAGGGTGTGGAGAGAGTGGTCTGTCTCTGCCTGCAGTGCAGACTGCCTGGTGGAGCCGTGGGCAGTGAGGCTCGATGCCCTCATTGTGGACTGCAATATATGTGGCCTATGACCATGTTTGTGCCAGTGCAAGCCGTGGGGATGAGAGATCCTACCCCGATGTCGGCAGCAGAGCTTCCGGGTGCACTGTGGAGTGCGAGTGCAGGTCCCGCGGAGCCGGAATCAAGCCGAATTCTTAAGGCGGAGAAAACCAGCCATCAGAGAGGTGACCGGAAAGGAGCCCATCGACGGTCCCCTACTGGAATACCCCGCCCGAACTGTAAATTAGAGTCCTCGGACGAGGAGTGTGCCAGGCTGGCAGAGGCACAGGACTTGTTGGCGGAGTACCATACTAGTGGTATTCCGTGGCGAGATGCTATCCCTCGTGGTGTGGAGACACAGAGTCGAGTGTCTCCAGTGCCGCGACAACCCGATCACCGGAGTCCCACTGCCGTGGTGACTAGCGGGTCGGAAGGAGGTCGATCAACCCCGACCCTGCGGAGCAGTAGGTTAACTCCGTGCTCACCGCAGATTCCGGGGGTGGAGGTGAACGAAGAGCGGATCCAGGGTCAGGCTGGACCGCGCAGCAGAAGGGCGTTGCCGGATGTCCTCTTGGAGGAAGAGGTCTCGATTGGGGACTCAACCCAAGATGGCGTCGCAGCACGTGCGTGTCCAGAGGCAGTTCCGGACGACCTGAGCGGTGTCGAGTGGGAGACGATCGCGCCTCTACGGTTGAGCAGTGTGAGTCGATCCCCTATGGAAAGACGGAGTGGGCGCTCGAACCGGAGAGCGAGAGGCTCAGCTGCCGAAGGAAAGAATGAACTTTGTGGCGGACGTGAGTCAGGTATTGCGGAGGAGCAGGCCGTGACCCTGCCGGTACCTACCGTCCGGCCCCGGCCCCAAACCCCGTCCATCCCAAAGTTAGCCCCAAGGCCCTAGTTCAACCCCCTGTCCCTGTCACCTGTTCCTTCGGGTCTACCTCTAGCCTGGGTATGTCAGGGGATTCCCGGGGTCCTACCGAAGAAAGGACTGGAAGCCTGGACTGTGGAACTTCGGATGATGGGTCGGAGGGTGGAGGGAGGATTTCCCGACGAGGGTCGGTACCCAGTGATAGCACTAGTATGCTGAGTATCACGGGTGGACACTGGTCACAGCGTAAGGAAAGGGTTGCGCCATCTGAGGGTACTTCGGGGGTATCATCGGGCGGGCCTGAGGAGGAAGAGCCACTAGAACCCAACTCAGGGGAGGTACGGGAAACTAGGTGGTGGGCACCATTATATGAGGGTTATGTCGCCTGGATAGACCGCACCCGTTTCATTCTAGAAAGGGATGGGGTGGTTGACCATTGGTGGGCTCCTGGGGATTTTGACGATGAGGCCTATCTCAAGGAGCTACGAGTAAGGTGGGACCGAATACAAGGAGGTCTTATTACCCCAAAGGGATCTGAAGGGTTAGATGATCCGGTGGAGTCAGATGAGCCCCTGTCATGGGTGTTGCCGGGAAAGGCTGGGCAAACTAAGTTAACCCGGACCTGCCGAGCTGAACGGGCTATTGCAGCCAAATATAAAAGGTCACATGGGCTTGAATACCCATATGTCCCCGAACCTCTGATGAGGGAAATAGAGGACAATCGAGAGAGGTGGCTGCGTAATGATATAGAATATTATATCGTTAATAAGGGAGGAGCCATTAAGGGAGTTCAGGCTGAGCAGAGGGTTTCCCAACTGATGAGGGTTTGGAAAATCGGGCGCAGCATCTATATGCACCAGGTGGTGTATTGTAATGAGCGAGGCTTGCCTCGTGAGTTTAGCGTGACAGTCACCGATGCAGCGGGGCGGGAGGTGAAGAAACCAGACCCTCGACACTACTATTAGGTCCCGTCAAAGAGTGGTCTGCCTTTTTCTTTGACGCTCTCTGCTGGTCAGTGAGCGTATGTTCTGTCATTATTATGTGAATGTGATAATGTTTAAACGCTTAATTTGTGTGTTCTTTTTCAGTGTTTCCTGGAGCAAGGTACACCAAATTTAGGCCCCAGCCGGGACGGTGGGGATTCACCAGGGGGAGTATATAGCCATGCATAATAATGGTATATTACTTTCCTCTCTGTTGGCAGTAAGTCCTGATAAGTACGGGTATGCCAGCAGTAGTTATGGAGGTTTTCCCTCACACCATGGTGAGGTGCCCTATGTATGGAGGGGAGTGGCTGTATGCTCTGAGTCCCTGGATAGTGACATCAGGGATGCGCCTGCCTCCTGAAGTATATAAGGCACAACACAGTTAGTTTCAAGTGTTCTAGCAGCTGTGGAAAGTTGTTGGGAAGTAGTATTTTCCTGCATAAGGGATTGTAGGAACACTTTGTGACCCTAGTGAAGTAACTAGCGGTCCAGGTTGACCAATCAGCCTGTCTGAGCCACTCTGTGCCCAGGGACCTGGCACAGAGAGGATCTCCCTAGGAGAAGAGGGAATCCCACTTCAATTTAGGAGGGCGTACCTGGCAAAGGGACAGCACAGAGAGATGTGCGGCTAGAGCCGGCAGCTGCATGGGGCAGTCTGCTACATCACCGTATACAATAAAGATGACCTTGTTAACGATACTCCCACTGTGTGAGTGTGAAATTACTCAGCAGTGGATGGCACCACCAAGAAGGAGTTCCTCACCAGGACCCTCTCCCTGCGGAAGCACAGATCCTGATGAGGTGGAGGCGCTGCACATGATGTAAGTTGAACTCGCACCCACTACCTCAGCTACCTGTCCTGCTGGAAATCCCCTAATAACATCAAGCGGGAGACTCAGGAGTCCTGTTGCCTACAGGTGCACCACCAAACACAAACATGTAATGGGGGTTGGTTGTTAGAGTACCCGGGCCAATGTGAGATTGGGGGGGGGGAGGAAACCCATTACAATTGGAGGCGCTGCTGAGATATATATATATATTAAACAGGACAGGCTTTTGCTAGGCACACGCTAGGAAACAGGAAAAGTGTATGCTGCCACTTTGTGCTGCGTTGGGATGGAACCGCAGGGATAACCTGGGAACCTGAGAGGAGTTAATGGGTCTGGAGAGGGGCTACAGCTGTCCGAGTCACCTTGAGGTCGCGCTAGGGGTAGGACGCCTGAAGGGATAGCCTGTTAACTAGGTCAGGACTCCTGGAGAGGGTCTGCACTAGGCTGACCAAGAGAGGTAGACGCCCAAGTACTGCATGGAAGCCCCAGAGTACTCTAGCCATTCCAGATCACTTACCGAAGGGAGCACAGACTGGGAGGAAGGAGATACAGTAGACACTGAGAGAGTGAGCCTAGCCTGAGGTAGTGCCAACACGAGTTAGACCTATGTTAGGTACCCAAGTGGTGCACAAGGCATGTTTATTGTACTGATGTGGTAGCTCCCCGCAGAGAGGAGCTCCATGTACAATAATCCAGTATACCGTGAGCAAGAAGCGACCGTCAGAATGGAGGATCTGCAAAGAGCAGAAGGTCCAGGATGCCGGGATGAGGAAGGAGAACAAGCTACAGGAGAGACTCTTGTGTGTTTGTTATGGAATGGCGTGAAAGCCGTGGCTGCGCCGTGTTTGTCATGCCTATGTTCTCGGGAAGATACCCCCGAGAATAGTGAGGACGACAGCCTTGCGAGATGGGAGGAACGAAAGGGACTTTGTTACACACCATGAAACAAACAGCCAGACGCTACCTCAAATATGAAGAAGGATAGTACTTACCAAAATGGCAGTTTCCACGTTCCCGGGACACCGCGTGGGCCAGCTGCAGAAAGTATTGCAACTTTGCAGTTTGCTAATGGTTGACCAGGATTGGCGGAAACGAGGAAACTCCACCCAGTTGGGGAGTTTGGCGCGAAAGCTGGAGCCGCGCCCTCATGGACTATGACTCACTCCGCCCCTGTGCTGGGTCAGCCTACAAAGCGGCGAGACATCCCCCTAGTTTCAACCAGGGGGAGTGGTCTGCAGTTCACCGGATGCCGATGGAGGAAGTGGGGGGAAGGATTGCTCAACCATCCCCTGCACTTCAGTTGCGAAGAGCCATTGATCAATACAGACCGCTAGGACGAGTGCTTCCATTGGTGACCATGGCTGAGCAAGCGGAGAAAGTGGAACAGAGTCCCTTGATATCGACCCACCCCTACTCGGCTCCAGGAGGCTTCCTGATTATCCGCGTAGAGGGTGTGGAGAGAGTGGTCTGTCTCTGCCTGCAGTGCAGACTGCCTGGCGGAGCCGTGGGCAGTGAGGCTCGATGCCCTCATTGTGGACTGCAATATATGTGGCCTATGACCACGTTTGTGCCGGTACAAGCCGTGGGGATGAGAGATCCTACCCCGATGTCGGCAGCAGAGCTTCCGGGTGCACTGTGGAGTGCGAGTGCAGGTCCCGCGGAGCCGGAATCAAGCCGAATTCTTAAGGCGGAGAAAACCAGCCATCGGAGAGGTGACCGGAAAGGAGCCCATCGACGGTCCCCTACTGGAATACCCCGCCCGAACTGTAAATTAGAGTCCTCGGACGAGGAGTGTGCCAGGCTGGCAGAGGCACAGGACTTGTTGGCGGAGTACCATACTAGTGGTATTCCGTGGCGAGATGCTATCCCTCGTGGTGTGGAGACACAGAGTCGAGTGTCTCCAGTGCCGCGACAACCCGATCACCGGAGTCCCACTGCCGTGGTGACTAGCGGGTCGGAAGGAGGTCGATCAACCCCGACCCTGCGGAGCAGTAGGTTAACTCCGTGCTCACCGCAGATTCCGGGGGTGGAGGTGAACGAAGAGCGGATCCAGGGTCAGGCTGGACCGTGCAGCAGAAGGGCGTTGCCGGATGTCCTCTTGGAGGAAGAGGTCTCGATTGGGGACCCAACCCAAGATGGCGTCGCAGCACGTGCGTGTCCAGAGGCAGTTCCGGACGACCTGATCGGTGTCGAGTGGGAGGCGATCGCGCCTCTACGGTCGAGCAGTGTGAGTCGATCCCCTACGGAAAGACGGAGTGGGCGCTCGAACCGGAGAGCGAGAGGCTCAGCTGCCGAAGTAAAGAATGAACTTTGTGTCGGACGTGAGTCAGGTATTGCGGAGGAGCAGGCCGTGACCCTGCCGGTACCTACCGTCCGGCCCCGGCCCCCAACCCCGTCCATCCCAAAGTTAGCCCCAAGGCCCTAGTTCAACCCCCTGTCCCTGTCACCTGTTCCTTCGGGTCTACCTCTAGCCTGGGTATGTCAGGGGATTCCCGGGGTCCTACCGAAGAAAGGACTGGAAGCCTGGACTGTGGAACTTCGGATGATGGGTCAGAGGGTGGAGGGAGGATTTCCCGACGAGGGTCGGTACCCAGTGATAGCACTAGTATGCTGAGTATCACGGGTGGACACTGGTCACAGCGTAAGGGTTGCGCCATCTGAGGGTACTTCGGGGGTATCATCGGGCGGGCCTGAGGAGGAAGAGCCACTAGAACCCAACTCAGGGGAGGTACGGGAAACTAGGTGGTGGGCACCATTATATGAGGGTTATGTCGCCTGGATAGACCGCACCCGTTTCATTCTAGAAAGGGATGGGGTGGTTGACCATTGGTGGGCTCCTGGGGATTTTGACGATGAGGCCTATCTCAAGGAGCTACGAGTAAGGTGGGACCGAATACAAGGAGGTCTTATTACCCCAAAGGGATCTGAAGGGTTAGATGATCCGGTGGAGTCAGATGAGCCCCTGTCATGGGTGTTGCCGGGAAAGGCTGGGCAAACTAAGTTAACCCGGACCTGCCGAGCTGAACGGGCTATTGCAGCCAAATATAAAAGGTCACATGGGCTTGAATACCCATATGTCCCCGAACCTCTGATGAGGGAAATAGAGGACAATCGAGAGAGGTGGCTGCGTAATGATATAGAATATTATATCGTTAATAAGGGAGGAGCCATTAAGGGAGTTCAGGCTGAGCAGAGGGTTTCCCAACTGATGAGGGTTTGGAAAATCGGGCGCAGCATCTATATGCACCAGGTGGTGTATTGTAATGAGCGAGGCTTGCCTCGTGAGTTTAGCGTGACAGTCACCGATGCAGCGGGGCGGGAGGTGAAGAAACCAGACCCTCGACACTACTATTAGGTCCCGTCAAAGAGTGGTCTGCCTTTTTCTTTGACGCTCTCTGCTGGTCAGTGAGCGTATGTTCTGTCATTATTATGTGAACGTGATAATGTTTAAACGCTTAATTTGTGTGTTCTTTTTCAGTGTTTCCTGGAGCAAGGTACACCAAATTTAGGCCCCAGCCGGGACGGTGGGGATTCACCAGGGGGAGTATATAGCCATGCATAATAATGGTATATTACTTTCCTCTCTGTTGGCAGTAAGTCCTGATAAGTACGGGTATGCCAGCAGTAGTTATGGAGGTTTTCCCTCACACCATGGTGAGGTGCCCTATGTATGGAGGGGAGTGGCTGTATGCTCTGAGTCCCTGGATAGTGACATCAGGGATGCGCCTGCCTCCTGAAGTATATAAGGCACAACACAGTTAGTTTCAAGTGTTCTAGCAGCTGTGGAAAGTTGTTGGGAAGTTGTATTTTCCTGCATAAGGGATTGTAGGAACACTTTGTGACCCTAGTGAAGTAACTAGCGGTCCAGGTTGACCAATCAGCCTGTCTGAGCCACTCTGTGCCCAGGGACCTGGCACAGAGAGGATCTCCCTAGGAGAAGAGGGAATCCCACTTCAATTTAGGAGGGCGTACCTGGCAAAGGGACAGCACAGAGAGATGTGCGGCTAGAGCCGGCAGCTGCATGGGGCAGTCTGCTACATCACCGTCTACAATAAAGATGACCTTGTTAACGATACTCCCACTGTGTGAGTGTGAAATTACTCAGCAGTGGATGGCACCACCAAGAAGGAGTTCCTCACCAGGACCCTCTCCCTGCGGAAGCACAGATCCTGATGAGGTGGAGGTGCTGCACATGATGTAAGTTGAACTCGCACCCACTACCTCAGCTACCTGTCCTGCTGGAAATCCCCTAATAACATCAAGCGGGAGACTTAGGAGTCCTGTTGCCTACAGGTGCACCACCAAACACAAACATGTAATGGGGGTTGGTTGTTAGAGTACCCGGGCCAATGTGAGATTGGGGGGGTGGAGGAAACCCGTTACAATTGGAGGCGCTGCTGAGATATATATATATATTAAACAGGACAGGCTTTTGCTAGGCACACGCTAGGAAACAGGAAAAGTGTATGCTGCCACTTTGTGCTGCGTTGGGATGGAACCGCAGGGATAACCTGGGAACCTGAGAGGAGTTAGTGGGTCTGGAGAAGGGCTACAGCTGTCCGAGTCACCTTGAGGTCGCGCTAGGGGTAGGACGCCTGAAGGGATAGCCTGTTAACTAGGTCAGGACTCCTGGAGAGGGTCTGCACTAGGCTGACCAAGAGAGGTAGACGCCCAAGTACTGCATGGAAGCCCCAGAGTACTCTAGCCATTCCAGATCACTTACCGAAGGGAGCACAGACTGGGAGTAAGGAGATACAGTAGACACTGAGAGAGTGAGCATAGCCTGAGGTAGTGCCAACACGAGTTAGACCTATGTTAGGTACACAAGGTGGTGCACAAGGCATGTTTATTGTATTGATGTGGTAGCTCCCCACAGAGAGGAGCTCCATGTACAATAATCCAGTATACCGTGAGCAAGAAGCGACCGTCAGAATGGAGGATCTGCAAAGAGCAGAAGGTCCAGGATGCCGGGATGAGGAAGGAGAACAAGCTACAGGAGAGACTCTTGTGTGTTTGTTATGGAATGGTGTGAAAGCCGTGGCTGCGCCGTGTTTGTCATGCCTATGTTCTCGGGAAGATACCCCCGAGAATAGTGAGGACGACAGCCTTGCGAGATGGGAGGAACGAAATGGACTTTGTTACACACCAAGAAACAAACAGCCAGACGCTACCTCAAATATGAAGAAGGATAGTACTTACCAAAATGGCAGTTTCCGCGTTCCCGGGACACCGCGTGGGCCAGCTGCAGAAAGTATTGCAACTTTGCAGTTTGCTAATTGTTGGCCAGGATTGGCGGAAACGAGGAAACTCCACCCAGTTGGGGAGTTTGGCGCGAAAGCTGGAGCGGCGCCCTCATGGACTATGACTCACTCCGCCCCTGTGCTGGGTCAGCCTACATAGCGGCGAGACATCCCCCTAGTTTCAACCAGGGGGAGTGGTCTGCAGTTCACCGGATGCCGATGGAGGAAGTGGGGGGAAGGATTGCTCAACCATCCCCTGCACTTCAGTTGCGAAGAGCCATTGATCAATACAGACCGCTAGGACGAGTGCTTCCATTGGTGACCATGGCTGAGCAAGCGGAGAAAGTGGAACAGAGTCCCTTGATATCGACCCACCCCTACTCGGCTCCAGGAGGCTTCCTGATTATCCGCGTAGAGGGTGTGGAGAGAGTGGTCTGTCTCTGCCTGCAGTGCAGACTGCCTGGTGGAGCCGTGGGCAGTGAGGCTCGATGCCCTCATTGTGGACTGCAATATATGTGGCCTATGACCACGTTTGTGCCGGTACAAGTCGTGGGGATGAGAGATCCTACCCCGATGTCGGCAGCAGAGCTTCCGGGTGCACTGTGGAGTGAGAGTGCAGGTCCCGCAGAGCCGGAATCAAGCCGAATTCTTAAGGCGGAGAAAACCAGCCATCGGAGAGGTGACCGGAAAGGAGCCCATCGACGGTCCCCTACTGGAATACCCCGCCCGAACTGTAAATTAGAGTCCTCGGACGAGGAGTGTGCCAGGCTGGCAGAGGCACAGGACTTGTTGGCGGAGTACCATACTAGTGGTATTCCGTGGCGAGATGCTATCCCTCGTGGTGTGGAGACACAGAGTCGAGTGTCTCCAGTGCCGCGACAACCCGATCACCGGAGTCCCACTGCCGTGGTGACTAGCGGGTCGGAAGGAGGTCGATCAACCCAGACCCTGCGGAGCAGTAGGTTAACTCCGTGCTCACCGCAGATTCCGGGGGTGGAGGTGAACGAAGAGCGGATCCAGGGTCAGGCTGGACCGCGCAGCAGAAGGGCGTTGCCGGATGTCCTCTTGGAGGAAGAGGTCTCGATTGGGGACCCAACCCAAGATGGCGTCGCAGCACGTGCATGTCCAGAGGCAGTTCCGGACGACCTGAGCGGTGTCGAGTGGAAGGCGATCGCGCCTCTACGGTCGAGCAGTGTGAGTCGATCCCCTACGGACAGACGGAGTGGGCGCTCGAACCGGAGAGCGAGAGGCTCAGCTGCCGAAGGAAAGAATGAACTTTGTGACGGACGTGAGTCAGGTATTGCGGAGGAGCAGGCCGTGACCCTGCCGGTACCTACCGTCCGGCCCCGGCCCCCAACCCCGTCCATCCCAAAGTTAGCCCCAAGGCCCTAGTTCAACCCCCTGTCCCTGTCACCTGTTCCTTCGGGTCTACCTCTAGCCTGGGTATGTCAGGGGATTCCCGGGGTCCTACCGAAGAAAGGACTGGAAGCCTGGACTGTGGAACTTCGGATGATGGGTCGGAGGGTGGAGGGAGGATTTCCCGACGAGGGTCGGTACCCAGTGATAGCACTAGTATGCTGAGTATCACGGGTGGACACTGGTCACAGCGTAAGGAAAGGGTTGCGCCATCTGAGGGTACTTCGGGGGTATCATCGGGCGGGCCTGAGGAGGAAGAGCCACTAGAACCCAACTCAGGGGAGGTACGGGAAACTAGGTGGTGGGCACCATTATATGAGGGTTATGTCGCCTGGATAGACCGCACCCGTTTCATTCTAGAAAGGGATGGGGTGGTTGACCATTGGTGGGCTCCTGGGGATTTTGACGATGAGGCCTATCTCAAGGAGCTACGAGTAAGGTGGGACCGAATACAAGGAGGTCTTATTACACCAAAGGGATCTGAAGGGTTAGATGATCCGGTGGAGTCAGATGAGCCCCTGTCATGGGTGTTGCCGGGAAAGGCTGGGCAAACTAAGTTAACCTGGACCTGCCGAGCTGAACGGGCTATTGCAGCCAAATATAAAAGGTCACATGGGCTTGAATACCCATATGTCCCCGAACCTCTGATGAGGGAAATAGAGGACAATCGAGAGAGGTGGCTGCGTAATGATATAGAATATTATATCGTTAATAAGGGAGGAGCCATTAAGGGAGTTCAGGCTGAGCAGAGGGTTTCCCAACTGATGAGGGTTTGGAAAATCGGGCGCAGCATCTATATGCACCAGGTGGTGTATTGTAATGAGCGAAGCTTGCCTCGTGAGTTTAGCGTGACAGTCACCGATGCAGCGGGGCGGGAGGTGAAGAAACCAGACCCTCAACACTACTATTAGGTCCCGTCAAAGAGTGGTCTGCCTTTTTCTTTGACGCTCTCTGCTGGTCAGTGAGCGTATGTTCTGTCATTATTATGTGAAGGTGATAATGTTTAAACGCTTAATTTGTGTGTTCTTTTTCAGTGTTTCCTGGAGCAAGGTACACCAAATTTAGGCCCCAGCCGGGATGGTGGGGATTCACCAGGGGGAGTATATAGCCATGCATAATAATGGTATATTACTTTCCTCTCTGTTGGCAGTAAGTCCTGATAAGTACGGGTATGCCAGCAGTAGTTATGGAGGTTTTCCCTCACACCATGGTGAGGTGCCCTATGTATGGAGGGGAGTGGCTGTATGCTCTGAGTCCCTGGATAGTGACATCAGGGATGCGCCTGCCTCCTGAAGTATATAAGGCACAACACAGTTAGTTTCAAGTGTTCTAGCAGCTGTGGAAAGTTGTTGGGAAGTTGTATTTTCCTGCATAAGGGATTGTAGGAACACTTTGTGACCCTAGTAAAGTAACTAGCGGTCCAGGTTGACCAATCAGCCTGTCTGAGCCACTCTGTGCCCAGGGACCTGGCACAGAGAGGATCTCCCTAGGAGAAGAGGGAATCCCACTTCAATTTAGGAGGGCGTACCTGGCAAAGGGACAGCACAGAGAGATGTGCGGCTAGAGCCGGCAGCTGCATGGGGCAGTCTGCTACATCACCGTCTACAATAAAGATGACCTTGTTAACGATACTCCCACTGTGTGAGTGTGAAATTACTCAGCAGTGGATGGCACCACCAAGAAGGAGTTCCTCACCAGGACCCTCTCCCTGCGGAAGCACAGATCCTGATGAGGTGGAGGCGCTGCACATGATGTAAGTTGAACTCGCACCCACTACCTCAGCTACCTGTCCTGCTGGAAATCCCCTAATAACATCAAGCGGGAGACTCAGGAGTCCTGTTGCCTACAGGTGCACCACCAAACACAAACATGTAATGGGGGTTGGTTGTTAGAGTACCCGGGCCAATGTGAGATTGGGGGGGGGGGAGGAAACCCGTTACAATTGGAGGCGCTGCTGAGATATATATATATATTAAACAGGACAGGCTTTTGCTAGGCACACGCTAGGAAACAGGAAAAGTGTATGCTGCCACTTTGTGCTGCGTTGGGATGGAACCGCAGGGATAACCTGGGAACCTGAGAGGAGTTAGTGGGTCTGGAGAGGGGCTACAGCTGTCCGAGTCACCTTGAGGTCGCGCTAGGGGTAGGACGCCTGAAGGGATAGCCTGTTAACTAGGTCAGGACTCCTGGAGAGGGTCTGCACTAGGCTGACCAAGAGAGGTAGACGCCCAAGTACTGCATGGAAGCCCCAGAGTACTCTAGCCATTCCAGATCACTTACCGAAGGGAGCACAGACTGGGAGGAAGGAGATACAGTAGACACTGAGAGAGTGAGCCTAGCCTGAGGTAGTGCCAACACGAGTTAGACCTATGTTAGGTACACAAGGTGGTGCACAAGGCATGTTTATTGTACTGATGTGGTAGCTCCCCGCAGAGAGGAGATCCATGTACAATAATCCAGTATACCGTGAGCAAGAAGCGACCGTCAGAATGGAGGATCTGCAAAGAGCAGAAGGTCCAGGATGCCGGGATGAGGAAGGAGAACAAGCTACAGGAGAGACTCTTGTGTGTTTGTTATGGAATGGCGTGAAAGCCGTGGCTGCGCCGTGTTTGTCATGCCTATGTTCTCGGGAAGATACCCCCAAGAATAGTGAGGACGACAGCCTTTTCGAGATGGGAGGAACGAAAGGGACTTTGTTACACACCAAGAAACAAACAGCCAGACGCTACCTCAAATATGAAGAAGGATAGTATTTACCAAAATGGCAGTTTCCGCGTTCCCGGGACACCGCGTGGGCCAGCTGCAGAAAGTATTGCAACTTTGCAGTTTGCTAATTGTTGGCCAGGATTGGCGGAAACGAGGAAACTCCACCCAGTTGGGGAGTTTGGCGCGAAAGCTGGAGCCGCGCCCTCATGGACTATGACTCACTCCGCCCCTGTGCTGGGTCAGCCTACAAAGCGGCGAGACATCCCCCTAGTTTCAACCAGGGGGAGTGGTCTGCAGTTCACCGGATGCTGATGGAGGAAGTGGGGGGAAGGATTGCTCAACCATCCCCTGCACTTCAGTTGCGAAGAGCCATTGATCAATACAGACCGCTAGGACGAGTGCTTCCATTGGTGACCATGGCTGAGCAAGCGGAGAAAGTGGAACAGAGTCCCTTGATATCGACCCACCCCTACTCGGCTCCAGGAGGCTTCCTGATTATCCGCGTAGAGGGTGTGGAGAGAGTGGTCTGTCTCTGCCTGCAGTGCAGACTGCCTGGCGGAGCCGTGGGCAGTGAGGCTCGATGCCCTCATTGTGGACTGCAATATATGTGGCCTATGACCACGTTTGTGCCGGTACAAGCCGTGGGGATGAGAGATCCTACCCCGATGTCGGCAGCAGAGCTTCCGGGTGCACTGTGGAGTGCGAGTGCAGGTCCCGCGGAGCCGGAATCAAGCCGAATTCTTAAGGCGGAGAAAACCAGCCATCGGAGAGGTGACCGGAAAGGAGCCCATCGACGGTCCCCTACTGGAATACCCCGCCCGAACTGTAAATTAGAGTCCTCGGACGAGGAGTGTGCCAGGCTGGCAGAGGCACAGGACTTGTTGGCGGAGTACCATACTAGTGGTATTCCGTGGCGAGATGCTATCCCTCGTGGTGTGGAGACACAGAGTCGAGTGTCTCCAGTGCCGCGACAACCCGATCACCGGAGTCCCACTGCCGTGGTGACTAGCGGGTCGGAAGGAGGTCGATCAACCCCGACCCTGCGGAGCAGTAGGTTAACTCCGTGCTCACCGCAGATTCCGGGGGTGGAGGTGAACGAAGAGCGGATCCAGGGTCAGGCTGGACCGCGCAGCAGAAGGGCGTTGCCGGATGTCCTCTTGGAGGAAGAGGTCTCGATTGGGGACCCAACCCAAGATGGCGTCGCAGCACGTGCGTGTCCAGAGGCAGTTCCGGACGACCTGATCGGTGTCGAGTGGGAGGCGATCGCGCCTCTACGGTCGAGCAGTGTGAGTCGATCCCCTACGGAAAGACGGAGTGGGCGCTCGAACCGGAGAGCGAGAGGCTCAGCTGCCGAAGTAAAGAATGAACTTTGTGTCGGACGTGAGTCAGGTATTGCGGAGGAGCAGGCCGTGACCCTGCCGGTACCTACCGTCCGGCCCCGGCCCCCAACCCCGTCCATCCCAAAGTTAGCCCCAAGGCCCTAGTTCAACCCCCTGTCCCTGTCACCTGTTCCTTTGGGTCTACCTCTAGCCTGGGTATGTCAGGTGATTCCCGGGGTCCTACCGAAGAAAGGACTGGAAGCCTGGACTGTGGAACTTCAGATGATGGGTCAGAGGGTGGAGGGAGGATTTCCCGACGAGGGTCGGTACCCAGTGATAGCACTAGTATGCTGAGTATCACGGGTGGACACTGGTCACAGCGTAAGGAAAGGGTTGCGCCATCTGAGGGTACTTCGGGGGTATCATCGGGCGGGCCTGAGGAGGAAGAGCCACTAGAACCCAACTCAGGGGAGGTACGGGAAACTAGGTGGTGGGCACCATTATATGAGGGTTATGTCGCCTGGATAGACCGCACCCGTTTCATTCTAGAAAGGGATGGGGTGGTTGACCATTGGTGGGCTCCTGGGGATTTTGACGATGAGGCCTATCTCAAGGAGCTACGAGTAAGGTGGGACCGAATACAAGGAGGTCTTATTACCCCAAAGGGATCTGAAGGGTTAGATGATCCGGTGGAGTCAGATGAGCCCCTGTCATGGGTGTTGCCGGGAAAGGCTGGGCAAACTAAGTTAACCCGGACCTGCCGAGCTGAACGGGCTATTGCAGCCAAATATAAAAGGTCACATGGGCTTGAATACCCATATGTCCCCGAACCTCTGATGAGGGAAATAGAGGACAATAGAGAGAGGTGGCTGCGTAATGATATAGAATATTATATCGTTAATAAGGGAGGAGCCATTAAGGGAGTTCAGGCTGAGCAGAGGGTTTCCCAACTGATGAGGGTTTGGAAAATCGGGCGCAGCATCTATATGCACCAGGTGGTGTATTGTAATGAGCGAGGCTTGCCTCGTGAGTTTAGCGTGACAGTCACCGATGCAGCGGGGCGGGAGGTGAAGAAACCAGACCCTCGACACTACTATTAGGTCCCGTCAAAGAGTGGTCTGCCTTTTTCTTTGACGCTCTCTGCTGGTCAGTGAGCGTATGTTCTGTCATTATTATGTGAAGGTGATAATGTTTAAACGCTTAATTTGTGTGTTCTTTTTCAGTGTTTCCTGGAGCAAGGTACACCAAATTTAGGCCCCAGCCGGGATGGTGGGGATTCACCAGGGGGAGTATATAGCCATGCATAATAATGGTATATTACTTTCCTCTCTGTTGGCAGTAAGTCCTGATAAGTACGGGTATGCCAGCAGTAGTTATGGAGGTTTTCCCTCACACCATGGTGAGGTGCCCTATGTATGGAGGGGAGTGGCTGTATGCTCTGAGTCCCTGGATAGTGACATCAGGGATGCGCCTGCCTCCTGAAGTATATAAGGCACAACACAGTTAGTTTCAAGTGTTCTAGCAGCTGTGGAAAGTTGTTGGGAAGTTGTATTTTCCTGCATAAGGGATTGTAGGAACACTTTGTGACCCTAGTGAAGTAACTAGCGGTCCAGGTTGACCAATCAGCCTGTCTGAGCCACTCTGTGCCCAGGGACCTGGCACAGAGAGGATCTCCCTAGGAGAAGAGGGAATCCCACTTCAATTTAGGAGGGCGTACCTGGCAAAGGGACAGCACAGAGAGATGTGCGGCTAGAGCCGGCAGCTGCATGGGGCAGTCTGCTACATCACCGTCTACAATAAAGATGACCTTGTTAACGATACTCCCACTGTGTGAGTGTGAAATTACTCAGCAGTGGATGGCACCACCAAGAAGGAGTTCCTCACCAGGACCCTCTCCCTGCGGAAGCACAGATCCTGATGAGGTGGAGGCGCTGCACATGATGTAAGTTGAACTCGCACCCACTACCTCAGCTACCTGTCCTGCTGGAAATCCCCTAATAACATCAAGCGGGAGACTCAGGAGTCCTGTTGCCTACAGGTGCACCACCAAACACAAACATGTAATGGGGGTTGGTTGTTAGAGTACCCAGGCCAATGTGAGATTGGGGGGGGGAAACCCGTTACATGTACAATAATGTGCAAAATAACTATTATCCAGATATGGATAATAGATTATTTGCCCATTATTAAACACTGCATTAGCATACCTAAAGAAAGTAAATAAAAACAGTAGCCAGCTAATCCAATAAATACAAGCAGTAACAACATCAACAATGAATTAATTAAACCATTAACAATGAAACCAATTAATTCCTAAACCAACTCAAAATGAATAGTAACACTAACCAAACATCAAACCAATGAATTACTACAACGTTAATGAATGTAAACATTAAAAGACAAAGAAATAAATTCAAACAATATCTGAAATAACCATAAAATGCATTAGCTAACATAATACAACATTAACTACAAACGAACACCAATCGCAAACATTTTATTACCATTAAGCAGGAAAAAAACAAACAATCACATCCACATAAGAAATTGAAATTAAAAAAACCAACAGCAATACCAAGCCACAAATGCCCCCCAAATATTGTCATAATAATGTATTAATCTGTACCCTAAAGTGGTACAGATTAATATATTATCAGTCAATGTGCCTCCCCCAAAAAATCAAAAAACACATCCAATGAAGAAACCTGTAAAAAGAGACATTTACAAATATTCAATATATTACTTACCATTAGAAGCGGTGGCCCTCCGACTCCCAGGGTAACAGGAAGCTCACGTACCTTGAAGGCCTCCAAACAGCATCCAATGCCATCCGCCATGAAGATCCGGATCAGGTACCCCAATCTTCTTTTTTCTTTCTTTAATCACCTTCTTCTATCTTCATCTGTCACCATTTCTTGATCTTCTTTATCTTCTATCTTCATCTGTCAATCCAAAAAACCCATGGTAAATCCCAACCGATGTTGTCTCGTCGTCTTCTTGGGCTCAAATGAGGCGTCACGGCCTTAAATAGGGCTTGTGATGTCACATTTAGCCTCAAAATGGTTAACAGCCACCTGATTGGCTGTTCAAACCATGTTCTGACTTTAATTTTTTTTTTTTACATGACGCCACTTAAAGGGAATGATGCCAGCCAATCAGAATGGCTGTGCTTCATTTGCCTTTAAGATGACTTCACTAAATCCAAGATGGCCAGCGTCACATGGTATTTCAGCCAGTCAGAGTGTGGAATTGGTTCCCAAGATCTGATTGGCTGAAATACCATGTGACGCCGGCTTAGTCACGTCATCTTAAAGGCAAATGTTTGGAGCTCTACTGAATATGATATTTGTTTTTTCTGGCAGATGATTCCCTAAAATGGGATAATTTTTAAGAATATGCCAGTGTTTGGCTAAGATATTTTTAAATCTTGGAGCCTCCTTGTTGTATTGTGTGATGAATGTGGTATTGGAATCCCACACAGGAATAACTTCCTTTTTTTTTATGTTACTAAGTAGATCTCTTCTGTTCAACTCTCTCGCTCTTAAGACTGCCCTCTATATTGTATCTTTATTATAATCTCTTTCAGATAATGTTTTAATTAAGATTTCTGATTGATTCAAATAAACTTCATTGTCTGTGTAATTCCTTTTTAATCTCCTAAATTGCCCATAGGGAATATTTTCCACCCATTTAGGATGGTGACAACTAGACTGCATAATCTAATTATTTCCGTCCACAGGTTTGAAATAGACTCTGATTTTGATTGATCCCTCTTCAATATAGCTAACCAGATCCAGAAATTTGATTTCTATCCTAACGCTGTGTAAGGCTTGTTCTATAGTAGGTGCGGGCACGCGTGCACCCGCACCTACGTGAACGTGCGTGCATGTGATGCAAACTTTTTGTGTGTACAGTCCATGCTACCCGGGAGCGCCAGGTTTGCAGTGTGTGGTGTGTGTGTGTGTATATATATATAGCCCTTGTACCCCTGGGGTACGGTATCTACTGATGCTGCTGTCACCTGTGAGGCTAACAAGAGGCCTGAGCCTCCGCCACTGGGAGCCTGGGGTATACTTACACTGGGTGTAGCGCCTTCACTGATGAGGGATCCCAACTTGGTGGGAGTGCTCCCTTATCAGAACCAACATATGCAGTAACCACACGCAGTTGGATAAAACAGTATTTACTTAGCATAATAATAATAACCTCTGCATAACGTTTCCTACATACTGTAAACAGCATGACATTCCCCTGCATGAATATCATCACATCACCCCACACATGTAAATGGTTGCACCACTTTAGTGTCAGTCTTTATATCACCCTAGTCCTTGGTGTACCAATGTGCCAGGTCACTTAACCTCTTAGTGTCCACCAGCGATAGATTGGAGTGTGTGTGTGAGGGACAGCGCTTCCCTGTGTTGGGGCCCGTTGGTGCACTTTAATATAATACCTTCCTGGTTATGGTCCTAACCAGGAGAATCCTTGAGGAGTCTGCAATACCGCAACGTGATCCCACTTAGCACTGCACTGCTCTCTGCAGAAATGAATGCACACGCTGACTCCACAGGGGAGGGATTCCCAGCCGGATTATCCCTTTGCAAACAGTCTCTGTTATGCAATCAGAGTCTCTTCCTGCTACACACTGTGCGGACAGCCAGGCTCTGTCCTGCAATCTCTTTCTCACTAGGAGTACAGTGAAGGAGTCCCTGTCTTAAGGCAGTTCCCTACACAATACAGTTACTTCTCTACAGTGACTCAGGGAATTAACTGGGCCCTGGGGTTTAACATTCTGGCCTAATCCTTGGAGCACTGCTCTTTGGATTTAACCTGCAGCTTCAGGCTCCTGGTCTTCACTGACTGCTTCCTGTTCCAGCATGCAATAGTCTTTCCTGCTATTCAGCAGAATCCTGCAGCCCTACTGGCTCCCTGGTGTCAGGTGGTGTCACTGCCCCTGAGCATCATGGGGATTGTAGCTCTATCTGCAGCCTTTAACATAGGGAGCCTCATGGAGCCTCATGCTCTCCCTCTAATGGCTGCCGCTGAGTTGCCCTGCTATGCGCAACCTCGCTGCGCATGCATACACCAACATGGCGGCGCCCTGCGTAGGGAACCGCCCGCGACTCAGTCACTCTGCCGCACATCTCTGATGGTAAGGAGAGGGGGGGAAACCGGGAGCACGGGGGAAACCAGAGGGTACCTGGCTACATCCTCCCCCTGGTGAAAACATCAACGTCCCCGCTTGAACTAACCCATGCATAACAATATTATATAATAAAAATACAGTGTTAAAATACAACTTAACGATTACTCTAAACGAGGTTGTACAGTTCAACAAACATATTTATAACTGAGGCTATCTTGGCTTTAGCTTGCTGCTGAGACTCATAGTGAGGTGCCCTAATGAATCATAAGCCACTCTAGTGGGAGGGCGTCTCACTCGCTGGCTCCTGCGAGTCTCAGTCTCCATTTCTTAATCTTGAGAGAGACCATCGTAGGCTTGAGGCCTAGACTCTCTGGCAGAGGGTGAACCAGTTTGGGGAAAGTCTCTTTGTAACTAAACATTGTCTTTTTGAGGCACAAAACTCGGAGTGGTAGGATCTAACGGTTGGTTACTTGGTGAACATCCTGATGAAGGTTCTTGAAAAGGAGGCCCATTACCCGTTGCTCCTTCGGGAGGTGCCCACCAATCTCTGTTGGATGTTCCCTCCAAAGGATCTTGAATTGTTTCATCTGTGGGCCCTGAATTCTCGGTAGACTCATCAGGCTCACTGTCGTTTATTACTGTTTCTGTTTCAGGTTCACTTTCTCCCAGTTGTGGGATAGGCAACAAGTGGTTTCGGTGCCAGACTTTTACCCTGCCATTCACGTCACGTATGCGTATAAACAGGGAGGCCCGGCATTTGGGACTCTACTTGAAAAGGCCCCTCCCTCCAGCGATCAGCTAACTTGTGCTTGCCGGGAATCCCTAACTTGCGTAGGAGCTCTCTATAGCGTACTTTGTGGTCGTACCTTCTTTTATTATTGGCATTCAGTCTAGCGGTGGCTCTTTCGGCTAACTGATAGGCACGGTGCAGACTGTCCTGGAGTCTCTGCACATATCGATAATGAGCCATGTTGGGTACCCCATCGGTAGATACCCATAGGCGGATGTCGATTGGCAGTCTGGCTTCTCTCCCGAACATCATGAAGTATGGGGTGTACCCTGTGGACTCGTGCCTAGTGCAATTGTAGGCATGCACCAAGGCCTCAACATGTTTACTACATTCTCCTTTTTGGAAATCTTTCAGAGTGCCTAGCATGTTCAGCAATGTCCGATTAAATCTTTCAGGGAGCGCATCTCCCTCTGGATGGTAGGGAGTATTCCTTGACTTTTGAATATTCAACAGTGTTAGCAACTCTTTGATCAGCTTGCTCTCAAAATCCCGTCCCTGGTCAGAGTGCATCCTGCCGGGCAAACCATAATGCACAAAATACTTCTCCCACAGCACTTTAGCCACTGTGGTAGCCTTCTGGTCCTTCGTGGGAAAGGCTTGAGCGTATCGAGTGTAGTGATCTGTCACTACTAGCACATTTCCTATACCCTTTGAATCTGGCTCTATGCACAAAAGTCCATACAAACTAAATCCATAGGCCCGAAGCTTTTGAGATGGCCCATTGGGGCAGCACGGGTGGGAAGTGTCTTCCTATGAATGCACCGTAGACATTTCCTGCAGTGTTGTTCAATTGACTCCCGCATTCTAGGCCAGAAGAACCGGTCTCGCACTAAACCCAAGGTCTTATCCAGCCCCAAATGTCCATGATCATCATGTAGTGATCTTAAAACGAGACCTTGCATACGTCGGGGAAGAAATAGTTGTTGACGGTCAGGATGATTGTGGAATTGAACAACCCTATAGAATAGGCCGTTATCCATCTCAAACTTATCCCATTCTCTCATGAGGAGGCTCACATCATCGGGAGGAGCCCGTTAAACCAGTGAAGAGTCATTTTTGTATAGAGCCTCTCGGACAGCCTTAGCCGCAGGATCATGTGTCTGTGCTAGTACCAGTTCCTTCACCGTGAAGATAACGTCTTGGGTTAGACCCATGCCATCGCGGTGGCAGTAAGCTTCTGGAAGGGCTTGAGGTCGACACCCTAAAGAATCCGCTACTCGTAGCTCGGAGAATGCCACTCGATCGTTTACAATAGCAGCAGTGGAACACATAGCTCTCATTCCTGGCCCTGGAATTTCTTCCCAAGGGCCATCGTCGGCAGTCTCACCCAGTCCCGATCTCCTAGATAGAGCATCGGCCCCTATATTGAGAGGTCCAGGCTTATATTTCAAAGAAAACTGGTAATTGGCGAGGGTGGCCAACCATCTATGACCGGTCGCATCTAACTTGGCCGTGGTTTGTACATAGGTCAGCGGATTGTTGTCTGTTCGGACCTCGAAGGTGACCCCATATAGGTAGTCATGTAGTTTGTCAGATATGGCCCATTTGAGGGCGAGGAACTCCAATTTGTGAACTGGATAGTTCTTTTCACTGGGAGTCAAACTTCTACTTGAATATGCCACAGGACGAAGCCCAGTGGGGTACTTCTGGTGTAGCACAGCTCCCAATCCATTGAGGCTGGCATCCACGTGCAGAATGTAAGGCTTCTTTGGGTCAGCATAGGCTAGAACGGGAGCCTCTATTAGGCTATTCTTCAGCCCCTTAAATGCTTCTTCACAAGCGGACGTCCACCGATCCCCGAAGGGGGTCCTTGGGGTGGTCTTCTTCTGCTTGGGTTCCTCTGGATAGACTTTCAGCAGATTGTTCAGCACAGCCGCCTTCTTGGAGTATCCGTCCACAAACCGTCTGTAGTATCCACAGAACCCGAGAAATGACCTCAGCTCCATCACATTCTCTGGTCTTGGCCAATTCACCACCGCCTCCACCTTGGCCGGGTCGGTGGCCACTCCATCTGCAGACACTATATGACCCACATAAGTGACCGATGTTCAACAGAAGCGGCACTTATCCAAGGAGAGCTTCAGGCCTTCTTTCCCTAAGCGATCCAGCACTTTCATCAGCCTAGTCTCATGTTCTTCAAGTGTGGTTCCGAACACAATTATGTCGTCTAGATAGACCAGACACTCACGAGGACACATATCTCCAATCGTCTTCTCCATAAGCCGTTGGAAAGTGGCTGGAGCACCGCAGATACCTTGGGGCATCCGGGTGAACTGATAAAATCCCAGAGGACAGACGAACGCCGTCTTCTCTTGATCAGCTGGGCTCATTGGAACCTGGTAATACCCAGATCGAAGGTCCAACACGCTAAACCACTGGCTTCCGGACAGTGCGCTGAGGATCTCCTCTATTCGTGGTAGCGTGTATTGGTCAGGCACAGTACGTCTGTTCAATGTTCTGTAGTCCACGCACAATCGAACAGACCCATTTTTCTTTCGTACCACCACAATCGGTGAGGCATAGGGACTTCGAGATTCGGTCACTATACCGGCCGTTTCCATCTCGTTCAGGACACCACGCACATCCTCCACATCTCTGGGAGCTATACGGCGAGACCTTTCCCTAAATGGTGTGTCATCATTCAGACGTATCATGTGCTGAGCGCTTCTGCTGCATCCCACGTCCATCTCACTAGTAGAGAACACATCTCGTCTCTCTCTCAACGGAGCACGTAGCTTCTCCTTCCATTCTTCCTCCAGGGGAGACTCTCCGAAGTCAAATTGTAGTGACTCGGGCTCTTGTCCTACACGGGCAATGTGAACAGTCACTGTGTCGTCCACAGGATAAATTCTACCCAGCCTTTGTCCTACTTCAAGCGGCACGGTATGTAGAGACATGTTCTGGATAGACACGGTAATCTTCCTGGGGACATTAGTTGGCCAATCCCGTACTTCAGGTATCATTCGGTATCCCCAATGACTCTCAGACTCGGAAGAGTCTCCAGCGAAAAGTATCTGTCGTTTTCGTGCCGACTGGGATACTTGATCAGCGCGGTCACATGCCTCACTCCCCCTGGTGGAATCTCCAATAACCCTCGCTCTTGATTAAAGATTTCACCATACTTTTCTTCATACGCCACCCTATAGCATTCTTCCCGTAGGCCAGGGGCTATATTCAGGGATGACAATGGTAGCTCGCCGGCTTCCTGCAGGAATGAGCGAAACACCGACCTCACAATATCTGCATTCGTGCCCAATATGATGGGTGCACTGGGATGTTCGAGCCTCCGGGCAGACCAAGGCTTCCACCAGCATGGGATGTGACTTGTTAGTGTTCAACTGCAAGATATCCAGCTTGACCGCCACTATTCCGTCTATGGGGTAATCATCTTTACTCAGTCCCCACAACTTCATCTTTTCGGCTGACTGCAAAGGAAGATGGCTGAGGTGCTGGTCGTAGAATGGACGGTAGATGATGGTCACTTGTGACCCAGTGTCCTGAAGTGCTACCACGACGACTCTTATTACAGCGGTGGGCCCTACTCGGCAGTAAGCATCTGGTTGGGGCGTCTCCTCTATGGGAGGCCTCCCCAACTCTTCGGCAACATCCTCGGGTACGGTTGATAAGGACGAGATTGCCTTCCGCACTGTTACGGTGTAGGTCTGGGCCTTAGTGGGTCTCTTGGGGTGCGAACAGCTCCTTGCAACATGGCCCTTCTCGCCACAGTTGAAGCAACGGAAGTCTGGGCGGGGACCCGGACTGTCAGGTGACCTGGGAGCGGACACAGGCACCTCCGGGGTGGCCGTATCCTTACCGCTCTTGCTTACCTTTGCTTTGGGCACTGTTGCTTCCTTGGTCTCATCCTTGCGAGGGTCTTTGGCCTTCTTGGGCGTATGCAACCTAGTATAGGCCTCAGGACTCTTCACCTCATCCAGTAGGTCTTCTAGAGTAGGGGGGTCCCCCTTCCGTAGCGCGCATCTGATCATTACTACGATATGGTGAGTGGGTATGGCTCCCCGCAGGAATTGAGTGCGCCTATACTCATTCACTTCTGAGGCCTTGATGACTTGGCGGGAACGTAG
Source organism: Ascaphus truei (assembly GCF_040206685.1). NCBI lineage: Eukaryota > Metazoa > Chordata > Amphibia > Anura > Ascaphidae > Ascaphus > Ascaphus truei. The sequence continues at coordinate 72,319,390 of NC_134487.1, read as the reverse complement.
ATCCCACAAGAGCAATTGGATCCGTTGTATGAACTCTGATTGGTCTTCCCCCTCTTTCTGGCGGAGATTGTAATACTTAGTCCATAACTCACTCACATCATCTTCCTTACCGTATGCCCGGGTAAGAGACTCCATCATCTGATGTGCGGTAACCTCAGTATGCTGATCTTTATACATCTTGATGGTAGTGGACGCAGGCGGGCGCAGGCACTCCATGATTCGTTGTCTTTTAACCTCATCAGGACAGGTCCACTCTTCCAGTACCTGTAAAGCATATTCCTTCCAAACATCAAAAGCCTCTTCACCGGTGGGGGTAGGTTTTACCCCTGAAAAGAGCTTTAACTTGCGGTATGGCTGAGAGGAAGGGGATTCGTGCTTGGGCCCACCCAGTTGTTGGATGGCCTGGGCTAGTAATTGGATTTCTCCCATTCTACTGGGGCTGAGGTTGGGGCTGGAGCTCCGTCTGCTTGAGCGACAATTAGCACAGGATAATACACTGGCCCCGTCCCACTATATACTTTCGGGTGAGGACAGGGACATGCACATACTAGTCTCTAGCAAGTCTGTAATGGGGCTACAGGGTTCGGGTTTTATCGGCATTTCAGGATATATAACAGGACACCCTGAGCTGAGGGCCCCGGGGAACCGCAAGTTGGATGGGCCTTGCTCTGGCAACAATTCACATCCCCCAGTGATTAATACGGTGCTCCATGACCCGTCTGGGTCGGAGCGGCGACCCAAGATTCTGGCATCTTCTAAGCCTGGATACTGCATTAGGATTAAACATAGTTCATAGGATGAGGCATTGGCGGGAACTTGTCCTACAGCAAGGTTTTGTGAGGGCGGGACTTGCCTTTTTACCGCCCACGTGTACACCTCTTGGCGGGAAGGTAACGTGTAACCTAACGACATTTTCACTGAGTTTGGGCACCCCAGGTCTGAATCTCAGCAGCTCCTCCAAATGTAGCCCTTGTACCCCTGGGGTACGGTATCTACTGATGCTGCTGTCACCTGTGAGTCTAACAAGAGGCCTGAGCCTCCGCCACTGGGAGCCTGGGGTATTCTTACACTGGGTGCAGCGCCTTCACTGATGAGGGATCCCAACTTGGTGGGAGTGCTCCCTTATCAGAACCAACATATGCAGTAACCACACGCAGTTGGATAAAACAGTATTTACTTAGCATAATAATAATAACCTCTGCATAACGTTTCCTACATAAACAGCATGACATTCCCCTGCATGAATATCATCACATCACCCCACACATGTAAATGGTTGCACCACTTTAGTGTCAGTCTTTATATCACCCTAGTCCTTGGTGTACCAATGTGCAAGGTCACTTAACCTCTTAGTGTCCACCAGCAATAGATTGGAGTGTGTGTGTGAGGGACAGCGCTTTCCTTGTGTTGGGGCCCGTTGGTGCACTTTAATATAATACCTTCCTGGTTATGGTCCTAACCAGGAGAATCCTTGAGGAGTCTGCAATACCGCAACGTGATCCCACGTAGCACTGCACTGCTCTCTGCAGAAATGAATGCACACGCTGACTCCACAGGGGAGGGATTCCCAGCCGGATTATCCCTTTGCAAACAGTCTCTGTTATGCAATCAGAGTCTCTTCCTGCTACACACTGTGCTGACAGCCAGGCTCTGTCCTGCAATCTCTTTCTCACTAGGAGTACAGTGAAGGAGTCCCTGTCTTAAGGCAGTTCCCTACACAATACAGTTACTTCTCTACAGTGACTCAGGGAATTAACTGGGCCCTGGGGTTTAACATTCTGGCCTAATCCTTGGAGCACTGCTCTTTGGATTTAACCTGCAGCTTCAGGCTCCTGGTCTTCACTGACTGCTTCCTGTTCCAGCATGCAAAAGTCTTTCCTGCTATTCAGCAGAATCCTGCAGCCCTACTGGCTCCCTGGTGTCAGTAGGTGTCACTGCCCCTGAGCATCATGGGGATTGTAGTTCTATCTGCAGCCTTTAACATAGGGAGCCTCATGGAGCCTCATGCTCTCCCTCTAATGGCTGCCGCTGAGTTGCCCTGCTATGCGCAACCTCGCTGCGCGTGCGTACACCAACATGGCGGCGCCCTGCGGAGGGAACCGCCCGCGACTCAGTCACTCTGCCGCACATCTCTGATGGTAAGGAGAGGGGGGGAAACCGGGAGCCCAGGGGAAACCGGAGGGTACCTGGCTACATATATATATAAATAAATAAATAAAAAAATAGAAAGCAGTTGGCACACTGAAAACAGGTTATCCACTGATGCCTATCCCATATATGCACATACACAGAAAGATTTTACCAGATAGAGATCCAGGAAAAACGAGACAGCACACAGTCAGGGAAATCCAAAGCTGATGTATTCAGGATAAATACATAGGCACTGCATCCAACGTTTCGGTCATCAGAATGTGACCTTCCTCAGGGTCGTGCAGTGTGTGAATGCTAGTGCATACCCTTATATACCCACATCTATCAAACCTAAGTGATAATAAATCATGCTCACCTGTGTAAAAACGAAAAAACCACCAAAAACCTTGCATAACTAGCTGTTGTGGACCGCAGCCCTATGCTGGAATGCATCACCATCTTGTATAGGAAGTATAAAACAGTCCTGGTGTACTACGGGTGCCCACAAGGCTCATTCAATCCAACCAGGGTCTAATGCGCTTGTGCAACACATCTTCCTGTGTCCCTAGGGGAAATCTCATTGGTCCCTTGGCCCGCCCGCCCCCGCACAACTCTCATTGGCCTGAGGCGGAGTGATGGGCAAAAGGACAAGAACACACACACACACACACACACACCCTCTCTCTCTCTCTCTCTCTTCCCCCTCGGCCACACATACACTCTCTCTGTCCACTCTCCCCCCCCATCACACTCACCTCCCTCCCCGGAGCTCCACTCACCTCCCTCCCCGGAGCTCCACTTACCTCCCTCCTGCTCCACTCACCTCCCTCCCGCTCCACTCCATCCTGCTCCACTCACCTCCCTCCCGCTCCACTCCCTCCCCACTCACCTCCCTCCCCGGAGCTCCACCCACCTCCCTCCCGGGAGCTCTACTTACCTCCCTCCCGCTCCACTCACCTCCCTCCCGCTCCACTCCCGCTCCACTCCCGCTCCACTCCCGCTCCACTCACCTCCCTCCCGCTCCACTCACCTCCCTCCCGCTCCACTCACCTCCCCTCCCTCCCGCTCCACTCCCTCCCGCTCCACTCACCTCCCTCCCGCTCCACTCACCTCCCTCCCCGGCGGGGGGACACGCGGCCACCTAAGATGGCGGCGCCCGGAACGACCCCCTTCCTCCCTCGCGGACTAACTAAGACCACTCCACTCCCTCCCGCTCCACTCACCTCCCTCCTGCTCCACTCACCTCCCTCCCGTTCCACTCACCTCCCTCCCTGGCGGGGGGACACGCGGCCACCTAAGATGGCGGCGCCCGGAAGGACCCCCTTCCTCCCTCGCGGACTAACTAAGACTGCTCCACTCCCTCCCGCTCACCTCCCTCCCGCTCCACTCACCTCCCTCCTGCTCCACTCACCTCCCGCTCCACTCACCTCCCGCTCCACTCACCTCCCGCTCCACTCACCTCCCTCCCCGGCGGGGGGACACGCGGCCACCTAAGATGGCGGCGCCCGGAAGGACCCCCTTCCTCCCTCGTGGACTAACTAAGATGGCGGCGCCCGGAAGGAGAGGTGACGTGTGTGTGTGTCACTGTGTGTGTGTGTGTGTGTCACTGTGTGTGTGTGTCACTGTGTGTGTGTGTGTCTCACTGTGTGTGTGTGTGTGTGTGTGTGTGTGTGTGTGTGTGTGTCACTGTGTGTGTGTCTCACTGTGTGTGGGACACTGTGTGTGTGTGTGTGTGTGTCACATGGGGGGGGGGCAGGAGCGGAGAGAGAGGGGGGAGCGGAGAAACATACAGGGGGAGTGGAGAGGAGAGACCCGGACATTTTAAGCAACCCACCCCCCTCCTGTCCACTGTCCCCCCCCTCCTGTCCACCCCCCTCTATCCACTGCCCCCTTCTTTCCACTGCCCCCCTCCTGTCCACTGCCCCCCCCTGCCCACTAACCCCCCCTCCTGTCCACTGTCCCCTGCCCCCCCCTGTCCACTAACCCCCCCTCCTGTCCACTGTCCCCCCCCCCTCCTGTCCATGTTCCCCCCCCTCCCGTCCGCTCTCCCCCCACCCTCCCGTCCGCTCTCCCCCCACCCTCCCGTCCGCTCTCCCCCCACTCTCCCGTCCGCTGTCCCCCCCCCCACCCTCCCATCTGCTATCCCCCCCCCCACCCTCCCGTCCGCTGTCCCCCCTCCCCCTCCTCCCCCTCCCCCCTCCTCCTAGCGGAAAATTTAACTCACGGGCAACGCCGGGTCTCTCAGCTAGTATATATATATATATATATATATATATATATATATATATATATATATATATATATATATATATATATATATATATATATATACATGTAGAGGTATCACATATGTAGAGGATATATATATGTGTGTGTGTGTGTGTGTGTGTGTGTGTGTGTGTGTGTATGTGTGTGTGTGTGTATGTGTTTCTTTTATTCCAGCATGCTTTTAATTATTTATGCTAGGTTTAGTTTATATTTTTATAAAATCTGTTTATTATGTATGTAGTTACTGTAATAAAGTTGTTGTTTTAAAAGTAATGATTTCATCTTCCCTATCACTTTAACCATTACCTAGTCTAGATGATTGGTCCATTTTTAATTGTTTGACCAATGAGACACCTTTGTTAGGTACTTAAGACCTCTGGGTAATGGCTAAATTATTCCCTGAAGAAGTAGTTCATTCTACAAAACATGTTGGATGATTTTTATCTAGTGCCTTAATATTGCCATTGCCTCCATTGGCTTCACCCTGCTAGTATTACTCCCGGTGGTAATTTTGGGCATATGAGAGACTTTGAGAGACTTTGAGAGACTTTGACTGCCTCCCTGCCGGTTCCCTCGCTGCTGCGGAGACTGTGATGTCATCACGCAGTATCCCGTGACGGAGCGACAACGTGGCACGCCGAGTGTACCCTTGCAGAGCTGAGGTCTCACCCCCGTACAGTGGATCTGCTCGCTGAGCCACACGAGCTGCACCAGACGGCTTGGAAGCGCGAGCGGTCCCACCAAGCACCAATACCTGCAACGGAGCGTGGTTGCTGTAAAGGGAAATCCCCTTGGGAGCGATGTACTGCTGGATGAGGGGTTTTGGACATTAATCCTGCTCCTGAACCAACGTAGCGCCCCCGCTGAGAGAAGCAAGCTGCAGACTCTTCTGACAACAGTTGCTGAGTGGTAACTTGTGTGAAACACACTAAATGCACCTATTCCACTGTTTTGATGTACGCAGATTTATTACCCTGTAATTACTAATATATAGCATTACTTGCTTCACTATTTGGCGTTGTGCGCTGTTTCTTTTGTTTCCATTTCTTAGAGTGTGGGGGGTGCTGAGCCACCCCCTGTGTTTATAGCAGAAGACGCCTCTACAAATACACGGTTATGTGATATAATTTCTTCATATATACACCCTCACTGTGGTTATTGTGATTTATTTCTTGGTCACTTATTTATGTGGTTTAGTCACTGCACTATATTTATATTCTAAATTCTGGGTTAGATAGTAGCGCACATTATTTTCTCTGTTTTTTACTGTCTGCGCGCATGCAATGGCTGGCTAACCACAGCCAATTATAACTACAGCGTGCGCGCACCCCCATTATATTACGGGCCTTAGACATATGCAAATGTGCAGCCTAATGACCATGGATTTTGCATACATCTAGCTTTGGGGATACCCGTTACATTTAGGGCAGATAACAGACGTTACCAATTTAATCACGTCACATTAGTAGTAGCCCAGATTTAACTGACTTTTGATGATCTACCCCTTTCAATGGCGTTTTACCCCTTCCTCTCGAGATATTTAAATGGTCACTAGAAGAGTCTGACCAGAATGTTTGTAATACAGGATATATTAGTTTACATGTATAAGTTTTTATCCTACGTTACCGCTATTGTCATTAAATTTGTAGTTAATCAGCTAATGTTTTGCCTCCAGACAAGATTAGATGCTCATGTTTCCATGCTACTGTACCATTAAGTTGTTTGTTATCTATGTAACTCTCCCTGCCCAGCTTTTAGGGAGTGATAGATTTTTTTACGTGGCTGTGCTCAGTGTCATACATTTGCATGAGGCTGGGTCCATAAAGGCTGGGTGTAGTTATGCAGATGCTAGAATGAAGGGGGCCAGGAACTTTAATAGTACAAAGAGTTTTATTCACATCTGTTGAAAATGCTTTACAGTACATACAAGAGCAGGCTTCACATAGATATTAACTTGTGTCAAACAACATAGTTACCCTGTGCTTTATCCAGTGGTAGCTCTCACTACTACACTAGGGAGGTATTTAGGCTTATTTAGGATTCATCCTCTTGGTAGAGCTCACTCATATGCTGGGGAGTTGTATCCTTTAGTAATCTTAGATTTGCAATCTCTTGTATAGCTTCCTCAATGCCTATGTATCTGGTGGACCATAGTCTCGTTGAGGGACACTCTTTTCTTGGGGATCAGTATCCCTTTACTTTGGACAGTATTATTCTTCTATACTTGAAAGATCAGGAGTACAGTGGGGACCTGGTGGGGGGAGTTCACGCTATCTTCAGGGATCAGTATCCCGTCACTCTGTGTATCATTGTTACGCCGGTGCTGCCCGCAGACCAGACCCGTTCCTTTCACTGAGGTGAGGAACGTATAGAAGCACGCACCCGCAGCAAAGGGAGCGTGTCCGGAGTGTGGTGATTTTGGCGTTGCCAGGCCAGGTGTATTTCGCTAGCAATACTTGCCGGTACCGGTGTAGAAATGCCGTTATCGTTGCCGTTAACCAAGGTCTGGGATAGGAGAATCCGGGAAGGTCGTTTGTCCAAGCAGGGGTCTAGAGCCAGAGAGAGACGTCCGCCAAGCCAAGTCGTAACCTGAGTGAATGAGAGAGAAAACGCCAGAGTAGTAATCCAAGTGAAAACTATGTCGAGCAATGAATGATAGGAAGGACTGGCATTATAAAGTGTGGCTGACCAATCAGAAGTGAAGGCAGACCTGGAGGACTGCGTGGAGCCATCCTGGATAGGTTCCCTTGATTGGCAGGCAGGTGAGGACTTTTGTCTTGACAGGAGATCATATTACTGTGTTGGGGGCGGGTCTTCACTGCCAGAGCAGTGAATAAATTAACTTCGCCCGGCGCGCGCTGTTCAGGCGCGCGCCCGAGCAACATGGCGGCCGCGTGAGGTACTGCAGGAAACCGGGGACGCCGAGGACGACGGGAAGCCCCCAGAACCGACGGAGGTGAGTAGCGCTGGCGAGGGGTGCGCGCCACGGCAGCGGGAGGGAATCTATCAGCAGAGGAACCAGGGCGCGGGCGCCGCGATCCCTGATTCCTCACAGTACCCCCCCCTTCAGGATCGGCCTCAGGACGATCCTTCCATGGTTTTGATGGAAACTTCTTACGAAAGCGTTTGAGGAGTCCTGGAGCATGAATATCTTTCAGGGGTACCCATGACCTCTCTTCGGGTCCAAAACCTCTCCAGTGGACCAAAAAGTGGACTTTACCTTTAGAAAGACGGGAATCCAGTAGAGCCTGTATTTCATACTCTTCGTTACCCTGTACCATCACAGGATCTGGTTTCGAAGTGTGATCCGGAAAGAGGCTACTGGAGATAAAAGGTTTGAGAAGTGAGGTGTGAAAGACATTCGGAATTCTCATGCTTTGAGGAAGTTGGAGTCGAAAAGAAACCGGATTAACCTGCTCCAAAATAGAAAAGGGACCCAGGAACCTAGGAGCCAATTTGAGGGAAGGCGTTTTGAGACGGATGTTCTTGGATGATAGCCAAACCTTGTCCCCGGGTTTGTATTCGGGTGCTGGACGACGGTGACGATCAGCCTGATTTTTAGATGTCAAGGATGCTTTTTGTAATGCAGATTGTATTCTGGACCAAGAGTCTTGTAGAAGAGCAATATGTTCGTCCACGGCTGGTACCCCAGAGGATCTTTTAGTAATAGGTAGGCGAGCCGGATGGAATCCGTAGTTGATAAAGAAGGGAGTCTCGTGGGTGGACTCATTCCTGGAAGAATTGAATGCGTACTCAGCCCAGATAAGTAATTCTGCCCAGTCATCCTGAGAATTAGAGACGAAGCACCTTAAGTATTTCTCGAGGGATTGATTAACCCTCTCGGTCTGTCCGTTGGATTGAGGGTGATATCCAGAAGAAAAGGAAGACGAGATACCTAGTCTCTTGGTGAAATTTCTCCAGAACTTGGAGACGAACTGGGAACCCCGATCGGACACGATGGATGTAGGAATCCCATGGATCCGGAAAATCTCTTTGGCAAAAATATCCGCAAGGGCGGGTGAGGAGGGTAATCCTTTGAGAGGGATAAAGTGTGCCATCTTGGAAAACCGATCCACTACCACAAGAATGGTATTCATGCCATTCGACCTAGGTAACTCCACAATAAAGTCCATCGAAATGTGGGACCAGGGACGCTCCGGAATAGGTAAAGGTAAGAGAAGACCCTGAGGTTTCTGACGAGGAATCTTGTTACGCGCACATACCGGACAGGACCGTGTAAATTCCAGAATGGTTTTAGCCATATTGGGCCACCAAAAGGTACGACGGATGAGATCCAAGGTTTTCTTGAATCCAGGATGCCCTGCCGAACGGACGGCGTGTCCCCAGTCCAATATTTCAGGGATAAATTTGGGTTCCACATACAAAGAGTCTTTAGGAACCACAAGACCGGACGGGAGGTTCTCTTGAGACTTGATGATCCTCTCCAGATTCTTGAATGCCACAGCTGCTAAGATTCTTTGTTTAGGGAGGATGGACTCAGTGGTTTTCTCTGATCTCTCTTCAGAAGAGTATTGCCGGGAGAGAGCATCCGCCTTGACGTTCTTAGTGCCGGGAATGTATGAGAGAACAAAATTGAATCTAGAGAAAAATAACGACCAGCGAGCTTGGCGAGGACCTAAGCGACGGGCATTCTCAATGTACAATAAGTTCTTATGGTCCGTAAGGATGGTGAAAGGCTCTTTTGACCCCTCCAGAAGATGTCTCCATTCTTGAAGAGCCATCTTGACGGCCAAAAGTTCCCTATTGCCCACGTCATAATTCCTCTCTGCCGATGAAAATCTTTTGGAGAAGAACCCGCAAGGATGAAGTTTATCCTGGGAAGAAAATTTCTGCGACAGAACCGCCCCAGCCCCACAATCCCGAAGCGTCAACCTCTAAGGTGAAGGGGAAATTCGTGTTAGGGTGTCGAAGGATGGGAGCAGAGACAAAAGTTTGTTTCAGTGTCTCGAATGCCGTGACAGCTTCTGGAGACCAAGATGAAGGGTCTGCACCTTTTTTGGTCAGTGCCGTGATAGGAGCGACAATGGTGGAAAAGTTGCGGATAAACTTCCGGTAATAATTAGAAAAACCCAAAAACCGTTGAACAGCTTTGAGGGAATTGGGTTGTGGCCAATCCACGACGGCCTTTAGCTTTTCTGGGTCCATGGCCAAACCTTTGTTGGAGATGATGTATCCGAGAAAAGAAGTGGTAGACTGATGAAAAATGCACTTCTCCATTTTAGCAAACAACCGGTTCTCGCGGAGGCGTGAAAGCACAAACTTCATATGGATGATATGATCCTGTAAGTTTTGAGAAAAAATAAGGATGTCATCCAGGTATACAATGACAAATATATTTAGAACGTCACGAAAGATGTCATTGATGAAGTCCTGAAAAACTGCCGGTGCGTTGCATAACCCGAAGGGCATCACTAGATATTCGTAGTGTCCGCTACGGGTGTTGAAGGCAGTCTTCCATTCATCGCCCTCCCGGATGCGGATGAGGTTGTATGCCCCACGGAGATCCAGTTTATTAAAGAGATTGGCCCCCTGAAGTCTATCAAAGAGTTCGGAGATGAGTGGGAGTGGATAACGATTCTTCACCGTGATATGGTTCAGATCCCGGTAATCAATACATGGTCTGAGAGTACCATCTTTCTTTTTGACAAAGAAGAATCCAGCCCCCGCAGGAGAATTGGAATGACGTATGAAGCCCCGCTTAAGATTCTCACGAATATATTCGTCCATAGCTTTGGTCTCGGGCAACGAGAGAGGATAAGATTTGGCTTTCGGCAAGGTATAACCAGGTACCAGATCAATCGGACAATCGTAGGAACGATGAGGAGGTAGAAGTTCAGACTGAGCCTTGCTGAAAACGTCCAAGAATTCGGCGTATGGAGAAGGCAACTCCCTCAGAGAATTTGATGTATTGGCTAATAGAAAGGATGGTTGCTTGATAGAGGAAAAAGGTCTCTCTGACCTTGACCTCCAGTTAATAGGGTTAGGAGACACCCAATCGATGAGTGGATTATGCTTCTGTAACCAGGGCAAGCCAAGCGTGATAGGTGTTCCTGGGGCATGAATAACATCAAAACCCAGAGTCTCTTTGTGAGAAGGAGTAGAAAGGGTGATAGGTCCGGTCTCTAAGGAGATATAAGCCGGGGTGAGAGGTCGATTATCAATCCCGACCAAGGCAACGGGAGAGTCCTTCCTGGAAAGCGGAATTTGATTTTGCTCAGAAAAGGTTTGATCTATGAAATTCCCTCCTGCGCCGGAATCGATAAATGCAGCAGTGGAGGTGCGGAAAGTCGGTCCTGAAAGAGAGACGGGAATAGTCAATCTTTTGGGAAGTTCCCTTCTGGGAGGGGGACAAGGAGATTCAGTACCCAGAGAGCGCCCCTTCGTACTCACTGGGCTTAGTCGTTTCCCGGAGATGGAGGATGATTACGGGTACGCTGCTCAGAAGCTCCGCAATGATGGCACGATTCCCCAGTAGAGCGAAGTTGTCGTGACGGTACCCGAGGTTGCTGAACTCCAAGTTGCATCGGCTCTGGAGCCTCCAGCGCCGGTAACGGGGATACGACGGATCTCTGGTTAGTAGAGAACCTGGAAAAGGAAGCACGGAAAGGCATAGCCCGGGGAAGCTGACGCTGAGCGCGGCGTACCTGAAGGCGCTGATCCATACGAGTAGCCAGGTTGATGAGATCCTCCAGTAACTCTGGCCTGGTGTGGGAAGCAAGTTCATCCTTCAGAGACTCCGATAGACCTCTCCAGAAGGCGGCGACTAAAGCCTCCTGACCCCAATGAGTCTCAGCTGCTACGGTTCTGAATTCCAAGGCGTATTGACCCACAGGCTGACGTCCCTGTGTAAGCTCTAGCAGGGTATCAGAAGCAGTCTCTTGACGTGCGGGGATATCAAAAACCTGTCGAAAGTCCCGTCTGAAGGCTGCGTAATCGCGGGTAATATCAGGGCGTAGTTCCCAGATCGGAGAGGCCCATGCCAGTGCATTACCTGTGAGCAGACTATATACGTAGGCTACCTTTTTCCGGCCAGTAGCATACAGCTGGGGAGCCATCTCGAACTGGATCTCGCACTGGTTGAGAAAACCACGACAGGTGTGTGGATCCCCTGCGTAGGGCCTTGGAGCCGGAATCTTCGGAACTGAAAATGAAGTGGAAGATAAGTCAGACTGCGCCGGGGGTGCAGCCGCAGGCGGAGCCTGAAAAGGGCGGTCCGATACCTGTTGGGAGAGGAGAGCCACTTGATCCGTTAAGGCCTGTATTTGTTGGTACATGGCCGTCATCATAGAGTCCACAGTCTGGTCTGCGTCTTGTGGGCTCGACATAATGTTACGCCGGTGCTGCCCGCAGACCAGACCCGTTCCTTTCACTGAGGTGAGGAACGTATAGAAGCACGCACCCGCAGCAAAGGGAGCGTGTCCGGAGTGTGGTGATTTTGGCGTTGCCAGGCCAGGTGTATTTCGCTAGCAATACTTGCCGGTACCGGTGTAGAAATGCCGTTATCGTTGCCGTTAACCAAGGTCTGGGATAGGAGAATCCGGGAAGGTCGTTTGTCCAAGCAGGGGTCTAGAGCCAGAGAGAGACGTCCGCCAAGCCAAGTCGTAACCTGAGAGAATGAGAGAGAAAACGCCAGAGTAGTAATCCAAGTGAAAACTATGTCGAGCAATGAATGATAGGAAGGACTGGCATTATAAAGTGTGGCTGACCAATCAGAAGTGAAGGCAGACCTGGAGGACTGCGTGGAGCCATCCTGGATAGGTTCCCTTGATTGGCAGGCAGGTGAGGACTTTTGTCTTGACAGGAGATCATATTACTGTGTTGGGGGCGGGTCTTCACTGCCAGAGCAGTGAATAAATTAACTTCGCCCGGCGCGCGCTGTTCAGGCGCGCGCCCGAGCAACATGGCGGCCGCGTGAGGTACTGCAGGAAACCGGGGACGACGGGAAGCCCCCAGAACCGACGGAGGTGAGTAGCGCTGGCGAGGGGTGCGCGCCACGGCAGCGGGAGGGAATCTATCAGCAGAGGAACCAGGGCGCGGGCGCCGCGATCCCTGATTCCTCACAATCATATACCTGGTTCATAACTTTTAGATCAGGACTGTACTAGGGACCTTTCTGGGGGGCCCGATCAAACTATGCTCCGTAGTTTCTTTTCTGAGAACTCCCTGCTGAGCACTTGCCTGCTCTACTTCTGGTCATAGAACAATCAATGTTCCTTATTATGGGCTCTATCTGTAAAGGACACATTCACTAACTCAAAACAATAAACGTGACAAGATATCCTTAATACACAATATACACTCAAACCTAAAAACATTACTTACAGTGAGGCCCTCTCCATCTGTTACTCCTGAGGAACCTGATTCTAGAACACTGGCGGAAAGAGAGGCGCTATATATATCCTCCCATCTCCCTATGTTGACTCCCGGTCCCAAGACCTACTGGGGAGGCACTATCCTTTCTGCAAGTCCTTCTGTATAACGTGATGGGGAAGGAAGTAACTGTTTGTGACAACACCCTGTTAACCCTCTAGGGTCATTAACCCCTTAACCACTAGAAGTCCTTAGCAGGAGGGCTACATCTATGGGTTGTAGTTGCCCTGTTGGTGGAATTGTGCCTGGTTGTGAATTCTAACTCACACTGGAAGTAATATACGTTTTAATATTGTTAGCTCTAAGTTTTGCAAGTAATCCATTGGTTGTGCTGTTTATGTCCTCTTCTTCGGAGAACAGCTCCCAGTGATTGTATCTTGCATTACATGATTAGGTAACGCTCTATACCATATAAGGTTTGCCTTGTGTTGGAGGTGCATTCATGTGACTTCTTTTATTAGTGTTTTTTTAGCTTTAGTCGCTGCAATATCAAGTGAGTACTGAACTTCTAAAGACAACTTGCCACATGCTAGATGTAGCAGACATTATAACAATCGCTGGCACACGTCAGCAGGTGCAGTAACTCATTAGCCCCACCACTTTTTCTCAGGCAGCTAATGCAGACAAAAGGATGTCAGCTCTCGCTGGCTGGTTGTGTGTGTTGTGCTACAAAGCGCAGCAGGAGCAATAGTGTCTGCTACATCTGTATCTTATATGAAGGGTCTTTTCTGTCTATTATATTTGACATAAAATGTCATACAGTACATTGATATCTTATCCCCCATTAAGTGCTGCCAGGTTTAAGAAACAAACATATAATTTCATTTTATAGCACCAGTCATTTACCCAGGGCTTTACAGAGTTAGCATATAGTCAAAGCAAAATATATCAGATGATTATATAACACCAGGATAAGCGTAGCAATAGAAATAATAATATGTAGAAAAAAGACTCCTTACCATGTACAGTACTGCTTGCAATCTAGGTTCTCTATTGAGAGATGTTCAGAGATAGCAGCAGTGAAATGTCAATGTATTGAATTAACCATGCAAAGCCAAGCATGGCAGCCAGTGCCTTTAGCAAACTGGCATCTCATCAGCAAGTACCCGATCCCCAGGTCCAGAGATAGGGGTTATTTAATGAAACCGGTTTGTAACATAAGCAATAAGAGACAAGGAAGGCAGAAAGAAGACAGCCGTGAGCAGAGTATTAGAATAGAAAGAGCAGGAGAGATGAGAGTAATGAAGAGGATCCTTGTATTTATTACAGAATGTACTGAGATACCTGCAGATTAATTAAAAGGTGCATACTTTGTAAATAATTTAATGATTAATAATTTGTTCGCTTTCAATCATGATTAATATATTTGGCATGCTATTCTTGCATTGGAAATTAAAGACAATGTGTTTTTCTTTGGTATCTCGGCTTGTGGAAGTGTTTGTCAATCACATATTTCCTCTTTACTTATCCCAGACTGTCCAGAGTAAAGGAATGGAGAGAGAGTGGAATGGTTTTGTCAGTGCAGTCTCATTGAACACAGAGTTACAGAAGACAATAGCAATCAGAAAAAAAAATAAAAAATAATCAAACACCCTCAGATTAGCATGCATACAAACTAACTTTAAACATTTATTTTAAAATACTCATATGTGTCTAATTTTGGCGCCCGCCACCTAGATTTAGCACTTTAAATACCGTATTTCCTCGATTCTAAGATGCCATCGATTGTAAGACAAACCATCAATTTGGCCCTTACAATCAAGGAAAATTACTTTTTCACTTACCATGTTCCAAGAAAGGTCCCATGTCAGCGGAGGAGGAAGCGGCGGTGACAGTAGAGGTCCCATGTCTGCAGATTGTTGAAGATGGACAGTGGGCAGGTGTGCGGTGGTAGAACAGGGCCCAAGCCTGCAGGTGAATGAAGATAAGAAGACAGCGGGCGTGCGGTGGCAGCAGGAGATCATAATAGCAGGAGAGCTGAGCAGGAGCAGAACGGCATAGGGGAGCAGCTGGGAAGGAGCACATTGTAACACCAGAAGTTGACCGGTGTCTGACTACCGGGTACAGTGTGCCCATCCCCAGCTGTTCCTCTATGAAGCTCTGCTCCTGCTCAGATCTCCTGCTATTATGATCTCCTGCCGCCACCTCCACCGCACGCCTGCTGTCGTCATATCTTCATTTACCTGCAGACTTGGGACCTGTTCTGCTGCTGCCGCCGCCGCTGCACTTCCGCCCGCTGTCCATCTTCAACCATATGCAGACGTGGGACCTCTCCTGCTGCCGCCCGCTTCATCCTCCGCTGACATGGGAACTCTCCTGAAAGATGGTAAGTGAAAAGAGGGGGTTATTTCTGTGGACACTTTTTATTTTGTATTTTTTTAATACATCGATTCTAAGATGCACCCCGATTTTAGACATGTGAAAATCGGAAAAAAGGTGCGTCTTAGAATCGAGGAAATAGGGTATGTTATTGACGTTAGTACACATTGGTCCTAGAAGAGACTGCCCCTTTAAAGAGGAGAAACCCTGAGACTGATTTAGCAACACCTGAGATAATCTAAGCAGCATCACTGAACAGGTTGTCGAGTAGAAACTGGTGTGGTAATCAGGTTAGTTATGTGAGGATTCAGGGATCGCGGCATCCGCGCCCTGGTCCCCCTTCTCCTGCGGTTACTCCCGCTACCGTGGCGCGCGCCTCTCGCTGGCGTCACTCACCTTCGGCGGTCCTGGGGGTTCCCCGCCGTGCTCTGCGTCCTCGGATGCCCGCGGGGTCTGCAGTCCCGCATGCGGCCGCCGTGTTCCCCAGCCGCGCGCCTGAACAGCGCGCGCCGGGTGAGGTTAATTTATTCACTGCTCCTGCAGTGAAGACCCGCCCCCAGCACACTAAGAGGACCTCCTACCAAGACAAGAGTCCTCACCTGCCTGCCAATCAAGGGGACCTATCCAGGATAGCTCCACGCAGTCCTCCAGGCCTGCCCCCACCTCTGATTGGGCAGTCACACTTTATAATGCCAGTTCTTCCTCTTACTCATTGCTCGACATAGTTTTTCACTTGGATTACTACTCTGGCGTTTTCTCTCTTATTCTCTCAGGTTACGACTTGGCTTGGCGGACGTCTCTCTCTGGCTCTAGACCCCTGCTTGGACAAACGACCTTCCGGAATTCTCCAATCCCAGACTTTGGCTAACGGCAACGACAACGGCATTTCTACACCGGTACCGGCAAGTATTGCTAGCTAAATACACCTGGCCTGGCAACGCCAAAATCACCACACTCCGGACACGCTCCCTTTGCTGCGGGTGCGTGCTTCTATACGTTCCTCAGTGAAAGGAACGGGTCTGGTCTGCGGGCAGCACCGGCGTAACATTATGTCGAGCCCACAAGACGCAGACCAGACTGTGGACTCTATGATGACGGCCATGTACCAACAAATACAGGCCTTAACGGATCAAGTGGCTCTCCTCTCCCAACAGGTATCGGACCGCCCTTTACAGGCTCCGCCTGCGGCTGCACCCCTGGCGCAGCCTGACTTATCTTCCACTTCATTTTCAGTTCCGAAGATTCCGGCTCCAAGGCCCTACGCAGGGGATCCACACGCCTGTCGTGGCTTTCTCAACCAGTGCGAGATCCAGTTCGAGATGGCTCCCCAGTTGTATGCTACTGGCCGGAAAAAGGTAGCCTACGTATATAGTCTGCTCACAGGTAATGCACTGGCATGGGCCTCTCCGATCTGGGAACTACGTCCTGATATTACCCGCGATTACGCGGCCTTCAGACGGGACTTTCGACAGGTTTTTGATATCCCCGCACGTCAAGAGACTGCTTCTGATACCCTGCTAGAGCTTACACAGGGACGTCGGCCTGTGGGTCAATACGCCTTGGAATTCAGAACTGTAGCAGCTGAGACTCATTGGGGTCAGGAGGCTTTAGTCGCCGTCTTCTGGAAAGGTCTATCGGAGTCTCTGAAGGATGAACTTGCTTCTCACACCAGGCCAGAGTTACTGGAGGATCTCATCACCCTGGCTACTCGTATGGATCAGCGCCTACAGGTACGCCGCGCTCAGCGTCAGCTTCCCCGGGCTACGCCTTTCCGTGCTTCCTTTTCCAGGTTCTCTACTAACCAGAGACCCATCGTATCCCCGTTACCGGCGCTGGAGGCTCCAGAGCCGATGCAACTTGGAGTTCAGCAACCTCGGGTACCGTCACGACAACTTCGCTCTACTGGTGAATCGTGCCATCATTGCGGAGCTTCTGAGCAGCGTACCCGTAACCATCCTCCATCTCCGGGAAACGACTAAGCCCAGTGAGTACGATGGGGCGCTCTCTGGGTACTGAATCTCCTTGTCCCCCTCCCAGAAGGGAACTTCCCAAAAGATTGACTATTCCCGTCTCCCTTTCAGGACCGACTTTCCGCACCTCCACTGCTGCATTTATAGATTCCGGCGCAGGAGGGAATTTCATAGATCAAACCTTTTCTGAGCAAAATCAAATTCCGCTTTCCAGGAAGGACTCTCCCGTTGCCTTGGTCGGAATTGATAATCGACCTCTCACCCCGGCTTATATCTCCTTAGAGACCGGACCTATCACCCTTTCTACTCATTCTCACAAAGAGACTCTGGGTTTTGATGTTATTCATGCCCCAGGAACACCTATCACGCTTGGCTTGCCCTGGTTACAGAAGCATAATCCACTCATCGATTGGGTTTCTCCTAACCCTATTAACTGGAGGTCAAGGTCAGAGAAACCTTTTTCCTCTATAAAGCAACCATCCTTTCTATTAGCCAACACATCAAGTTCTCGGAGGGAGTTACCTTCTCCATACGCCGAATTCTTGGACGTTTTCAGCAAGGCTCAGTCTGAACTTCTACCTCCTCATCGTTCCTACGATTGTCCGATTGATCTGGTACCTGGTTATACCTTGCCTAAAGCCAAATCTTATCCTCTCTCGTTGCCCGAGACCGAAGCTATGGACGAATATATTCGTGAGAATCTTAAGCGGGGCTTCATACGTCATTCCAATTCTCCTGCGGGGGCTGGATTCTTCTTTGTCAAAAAGAAAGATGGTACTCTCAGACCATGTATTGATTACCGGGGTCTGAACCATATCACGGTGAAGAATCGTTATCCACTCCCACTCATCTCCGAACTCTTTGATAGACTTCAGGGGGCCAATCTCTTTACTAAACTGGATCTCCGTGGGGCATACAACCTCATCCGCATCCGGGAGGGCGATGAATGGAAGACTGCCTTCAACACTCGTAGCGGACACTACGAATATCTAGTGATGCCCTTCGGGTTATGCAACGCACCGGCAGTTTTTCAGGACTTCATCAATGACATCTTTCGAGACGTTCTTAATATATTTGTCATTGTATACCTGCATGACATCCTTATTTTTTCTCAAAACTTACAGGATCATATCATCCATACGAAGTTTGTGCTTTCACGCCTCCGCGAGAGCCGGTTGTTTGCTAAAATGGAGAAATGCATTTTTCATCAGTCTACCACTTCTTTTCTCGGATACATCATCTCCAACAAAGGTTTGGCCATGGACCCAGAGAAGCTAAAGGCCGTCGTGGATTGGCCACAACCCAATTCCCTGAAATCTGTTCAACGGTTTTTGGGTTTTTCTAATTATTACCGGAAGTTTATCCGCAACTTTTCTACCATTGTCGCTCCTATCACGGCACTGACCAAAAAAGGTGCAGACCCTTCATCTTGGTCTCCAGAAGCTGTCATGGCATTCGAGACACTGAAACAAACTTTTGTCTCTGCTCCCATCCTTCGACACCCTAACACGAATTTCCCCTTCACCTTAGAGGTTGACGCTTCGGACTGTGGGGCTGGGGCGGTTCTGTCGCAGAAATTTTCTTCCCAGGATTAACTTCATCCTTGCGGGTTCTTCTCCAAAAGATTTTCATCGGCAGAGAGGAATTATGACGTGGGCAATAGGGAACTTTTGGCCGTCAAGATGGCTCTTCAAGAATGGAGACATCTTCTGGAGGGGTCAAAAGAGCCATTCACCATCCTTACGGACCATAAGAACTTATTATACATTGAGAATGCCCGTCGCTTAGGTCCTCGCCAAGCTCGCTGGTCGTTATTTTTCTCTAGATTCAATTTTGTTCTCTCATACATTCCCGGCACTAAGAACGTCAAGGCGGATGCTCTCTCCCGGCAATACTCTTCTGAAGAGAGATCAGAGAAAACCACTGAGTCCATCCTCCCTAAACAAAGAATCTTAGCAGCTGTGGCATTCAAGAATCTTGAGAGGATCATCAAGTCTCAAGAGAACCTCCCGTCCGGTCTTGTGGTTCCTAAAGACTCTTTGTATGTGGAACCCAAATTTATCCCTGAAATACTGGACTGGGGACACGCCGTCCGTTCGGCAGGGCATCCTGGATTCAAGAAAACCTTGGACCTCATCCGTCGTACCTTTTGGTGGCCCAATATGGCTAAAACCATTCTGGAATTTACACGGTCCTGTCCGGTATGTGCGCGTAACAAGATTCCTCGTCAGAAACCTCAGGGTCTTCTCTTACCTTTACCTATTCCGGAGCGTCCCTGGTCCCACATTTCGATGGATTTTATTGTGGAGTTGCCTAGGTCAAATGGCATGAATACCATTCTCGTGGTAGTGGATCGGTTTTCCAAGATGGCAAACTTTATCCCTCTCAAAGGATTACCCTCCTCACCCGCCCTTGCGGATATTTTTGCCAAAGAGATTTTCCGGATCCATGGGATTCCCACATCCATCGTGTCCGATCGGGGTTCCCAGTTCGTCTCCAAGTTCTGGAGAAATTTCACCAAGAGACTAGGTATCTCGTCTTCCTTTTCTTCTGGATATCACCCTCAATTCAACGGACAGACCGAGAGGGTTAATCAATCCCTCGAGAAATACTTAAGGTGCTTCGTCTCTAATTCTCAGGATGACTGGGCAGAATTACTTACCTGGGCTGAGTACGCATTCAATTCTTCCAGGAATGAGTCCACTCACGAGACCCCCTTCTTTATCAACTACGGATTCCATCCGGCTCGCCTACCCATTACTAAAGAATCCTCTGGGGTACCAGCCGTGGACGAACATATTGCTCTCCTACAAGACTCTTGGTCCAGAATACAATCTGCATTACAAAAGGCATCCTTGACATCTAAAAATCAGGCTGATCGTCACCGTCGTCCGGCACCCGAATACAAACCCGGGGACAAGGTTTGGCTGTCATCCAAGAACGTCCGTCTCAAAACGCCTTCCCTCAAATTGGCTCCTAGGTTCCTGGGTCCCTTTTCCATTTTGGAGCAGGTTAATCCAGTTTCTTTTCGACTCCAACTTCCTCAAAGCATGAGAATTCCGAATGTCTTTCACACCTCACTTCTCAAACCTTTTATCTCCAGTAGCCTCTTTCCGGATCACACTTCTAAACCAGATCCTGTGATGGTACAGGGTAACGAAGAGTATGAAATACAGGCTCTACTGGATTCCCGTCTTTCAAGAGGTAAAGTCCACTTCTTGGTCCACTGGAGAGGTTTTGGACCCGAAGAGAGGTCATGGGTACCCCTGAAAGATATTCATGCGCCAGGACTCCTCAAACGCTTTCGAAAGAAGTTTCCATCAAAACCATGGAGGGATCGTCCTGAGGCCGATCCTGAAGGGGGGGGTACTGTGAGGATTCAGGGATCGCGGCATCCGCGCCCTGGTCCCCCTTCTCCTGCGGTTACTCCCGCTACCGTGGCACGCGCCTCTCGCTGGCGTCACTCACCTTCGGCGGTCCTGGGGGTTCCCCGCCGTGCTCTGCGTCCTCGGATGCCCGCGGGGTCTGCAGTCCCGCATGCGGCCGCCGTGTTCCCCAGCCGCGCGCCTGAACAGCGCGCGCCGGGTGAGGTTAATTTATTCACTGCTCCTGCAGTGAAGACCCGCCCCCAGCACACTAAGAGGACCTCCTACCAAGACAAGAGTCCTCACCTGCCTGCCAATCAAGGGGACCTATCCAGGATAGCTCCACGCAGTCCTCCAGGCCTGCCCCCACCTCTGATTGGGCAGTCACACTTTATAATGCCAGTTCTTCCTCTTACTCATTGCTCGACATAGTTTTTCACTTGGATTACTACTCTGGCGTTTTCTCTCTTATTCTCTCAGGTTACGACTTGGCTTGGCGGACGTCTCTCTCTGGCTCTAGACCCCTGCTTGGACAAACGACCTTCCGGAATTCTCCAATCCCAGACTTTGGCTAACGGCAACGACAACGGCATTTCTACACCGGTACCGGCAAGTATTGCTAGCTAAATAACAGGATATCCTCACGGAAGAAAACGGAACACAGCAATGCAGCAATGAGGGGGCTAGATACCGGTATAAAAGTCCTTTATTCCATGGTAGACATCATGGCATGGGATAGGTTAAAAAAAAAAAAAAAAAAGACTTTGGCTAACGGCAACGACAACGGCATTTCTACACCGGTACCGGCAAGTATTGCTAGCTAAATACACCTGGCCTGGCAACGCCAAAATCACCACACTCCGGACACGCTCCCTTTGCTGCGGGTGCGTGCTTCTATACGTTCCTCACCTCAGTGAAAGGGACGGGTCTGGTCTGCGGGCAGCACCGGCGTAACAAGTTAGCATGAAATTACAGCAGTGACAATAATAAGCTTACTTTATATACACTTGTATAATAAGATTCATTAACGCTAATCTGTAAAGAATGAAAGCAGGTACTTAGAATGTTAACTGTAAAATCCTGGCAATACTGGGGAGGGAGAAGCAGAAAGATTTAAAAGGATTTAGAAAAAGCACGAGGAAGCACTTAAATGTGATACTAATGCAATGTTCTTATGGATCTGGAGAGATTCTAGTACAGTACTATAAATAATTCTAACATTTCCAGTACTCAATATATTTATTTTTAAAACTTGTTTATCATCAAAAATGATCACACTAAACAAATGCAGGTACAAACAGTTCTTGGAGTTAATAAGGTGCTCTTAACGTGAAGTAATGAAAATGAGATAAATGCTTTAAGTGCATAAAAACAAAGAGCTTTGTAATTATAATAAAAGCGCTCATATAAGGTGAATAAAAAAAATGTAAACAGATGCAGCTTGAAAAGCATTTTGAGGACAGTTAGATGTCTTCCTCTATTTCACTGACAAACAGTCCTTGTCTGATTCACTATGGCTATATTGCCTTATTACGGGTTGCACATATTAAACAATTAATGTATGATTGGAATTCTTCATGACAGTGGTGCTTTGTTAAGACCAAACTGGTAGGATCTTTAGAGTTAACATTTTTCAATATTTGTATTTTCTATTTTCACCACGACATGCTACAGAATAAGATTAAGAGAGGGGGAAACGGTTAAGTATGTCATAAAGTATCACAGTTGACATCATGTCACACACAATTCTAACTTTCTTGAAGTAAATTGGTACCATCTTTATTATGTAAATACTCATGTCTTTGTTAAATAATTCTGCATTCAGTACAAACTAATAAACGTATCATAAATTGCATTGTCCCAAGTGATTTTTACTCAAACTACTGTAAGCAAGACAAAAACAAAAAGGAAGGAATGAGGGGATTGCATACTCATATGAAGTGAATAAACCTTACCTGACCCAGATGTATCAATTTAGAAAGCATTAGAGCACTAGAGAAGGGGTGGCAAACCTAACTCGGAGTTCGAGCCAGAATTTACCAGTCTCATTGTCAAAGGGCCACAATAAGATTTTTTTTTTTTTTCCAAATTAATACCTGTATACACTGAAACAGAGTATAACCGGAACATGTCAGTATATAGTGCTGTCAGGTTGTACTCCGCATGATACATTGACTCTGCGTATAACCTGGCGGCACTATACACTGACACAGAGTATTTAGCCAGACGGCACTACACACTGGTACAGAGCATAATCTGACTGTGTCAGTGTATAGTGCCATCAGGTAATGCTTTGTGTCAGTGGGTAGTGCTGTCAGTTTATACACTGTGTCAGGGTATACTGTAGTGCGGAGTATAAACTGACGGAACTATACACTGACACAGAGTATAACCTGACACAGATTGGTACAAGGTGGTTACAGGGGGCATTTGGGGTGACATGTGGACAAGGGAGTGGTTGTTCCTATCTTGCTCTCCAGTCTCCACAGCCAGCACCATGTGGAGCTCTCTGCAGGCAGAGTTTATACCCACTCTCTATGCTGCGTGGGAGCCCACCAGGGGCTGCTCGTCCATGGAAACTCAGGAAAAGAGCAGGTTAGGGGGTGCTCTGGCTTCTCTCCCATGTCTCTATGGTCTCTGCATAATCTGCAGTCACGGAGACCCAGTTTCTTTTTTTTCAGGGGCAGCACATGGAGCATGGAAGGGCCGCATGTGGACCATGGCCACGAGTCGGCCACCCCTGCACTAGACAGTCTAATAAATACAATCTTACAAAGTATTTTGTAAAGCACTATTAAGAAACAAAATTGGTCTGCAACTTGCACAATTTACAAATTACAATTTACAGGATAATCACTGGGATGATAGCTAAGGTTAATGTTGTTGGGAATGAATCCCTGTTTAGAACATTATGCCAAATATGTTACCAAAATGTATGAATTCTTTTTAGAATAGAAACTTGGAAGACCATCTGGACAAGTGTCTGTCCTGATTCTAAAGCTTTAATCGTTAATAATCCTTCTGTTCAATGGAAGTTTTGCGTTGCATTGTATCATGTTTGTATGTTTGGGAAGACTACAGCTAACTAGATATTTATGGATTGCAGGAAAAGCACCTCAAGTGTACCCTTCAGGTTTGGCATAGTACATTATATAAGTGGGTATAAAATTGTGCAAAGTCTTTGCAGATCTCCTTTGGGTTCTCAATCACTACTCCTTTTCTGTGACTAATCATATGTACCCTGGTAGCAGTTTGGATATTTTAACATTTACATGCTAAAAGGCCATCAGGTTTGTTTCCCCTCTTGTAGAACTTCTGACATGTTTAGCGGAATGCTTTTTCTGTCCTGTCCAAAAAACGCATATTCAGGTTACCTCTTAACACAACAGTTATATTTCTAATTCTAGGTTAGGATTTTGTTTATCTTCAAATTCTAACTTCAATAACTTAGAGGACAAGGATAGTACTGCATTTCCTTATCTCTCTATATGTATTGGTTTGCAGTATGGGCATCCCAAAGGACTGAGTAGGTATGCCAGGAGTTAAGTTTTCAAATAATCCAATAATGCCTCTGTAAAGAGAGTGTTGCGATGCTCTAAAAGGCTCTTATGAAGATGCCATACTAGGTTGGCGGGTATGTAAAGAAGACTTTTAAAACTATATATATTATACTACATTTTTAAAGACTAGTCCCAGATACTGTAGATACAGATACAGTATTACTTGGTCAAATTATGCCTACATTTTTGTAGTTTTAAAAGTATATATATGTACCGTACAGGATTTGCACCCACCTTATTGATTTCCCAGACAGAGTGCCTATTGTTCTTTGTTATATATATAAATTTGTGTGGGAATTTGAAATGGTATAACTTCTACCAGAGATCTTTAACAGTCTCCAAGCATCAAAAACAGCAAGATCTTTATTAAATGAAATAAAATATATGTTGGATTGTACCTGTGGGGTTGGTGGCAACTGTCAAGTTAGATTTATCTTTCTCTAAATGACTTAGAGTTGAAACTGACAACTGAATATTTCTCAAATTGTCGCTCACTTGGGCATACATATTAATTAAAGTACAGGTTTTACCTCTCAGCAAGCCCTTATTCCGAATATAACACACACCGTCCACATATTATAGGGAATGTTCCAGCTTAAAGGGCATGTCTCTATTTATTGATATCCCTGCTCATCTTTCTTGTCTGAACAGGCAAACAAAAGTTTGATTAAAAGTATAATTTCTTAGTGTGTGGCTATTTGACTTCCTAAAATTGGTTTCTTCTATACAAAAACGGATAGCCCTTTAAGATTTTTTTTAAACTCTGCTAATGTAAATCTTCTGTTTTAGGAGAATTAAATCCCCTACTATTAATTGTAATGATCTTAATAGCAATGCATTAAAGGGTGTTTCATTAAAACCATGTGTTCAGCTGGAGTATTAATAGACATATTTTACTTATCTAAAAAAAATTGTTGTGGCATCAATAAAAAATTTAGGTTCAGGAAACAACCTGAAAAGACGACATTCAGAAATTTGCAACAATCTGAAAGTTAATAAAGGTGAAAACATATTAAGGAGAAAAGAAAAACAAAAATTAAGCAATAAGCATATACGTTAACAGGTAAACCAGTAGTTATAAATAACATCCATATGTAGCCGGGTCCTCCGTGATGGGGATGGTTGCGGGGTATAGGAACGATGCAGCGCGGCGACATACCCAGCAAGCGGGGGCCGCCAAGTACTTTGGGGAAATCTCACCGGGGTGTGAATATTGTGTGGGTCATTGTATTGTGGGTACTGTGTATAGTGCTATTATTATTAGCGTGTTAGTAACTGTTATACTATACCCGTGTGTGTTTATTTCTCACTGATGTATTGGTTCCTGTGAAGGGTTAACCTACATCGCTAGGATCCCTCCCAGGTGAAGGCACTGTATCCAGATAGACAAGCTCACCCCAGGCTCCCAGCGGCGGAGGGTTATGCCTTGCGTGAGTAACAGGTAAAGACAGCACGCATAGTTTCCCTTAGTTACGGGGAAAAGGGGCTACATTTAGAGGCGCTGCTGAGATTAACACCTGGGGTGCCCAAAATTAGTGAAACCAAATTATGTCGCAGATCATATCCTTACCGTCCAGGCGGGAGGTCTATGAATGGGCATTGAGAAACTACATACTACCCCAACAGGAGGTCGCCGTTGGGCAAGCCTCTGCTAAAACCTCCTCTTACGACATCTGCTTAGTACTAGGGCAGTACCCGGGCCTACAGCACACAAATGTCCTAGCCCGCCGAACAGACCCAGAGAAGGTATGGTGCTCAGTGTTCGTCAGCAGCGGGTATGACTTAATGGAAAAAGGAGGTCCACCCACCGTAGAGCGCTAGATAGCGGGTGCCCTATAATCTATCCAGAACTTCACGTGGTGATGGAGCCCACTAGTTTCGCCACTGACATGCAGGAAATTCCGAATTCCCGGCAGAAAGAAGGGGAAGAACTGTCCGCGTTTATTTATTGAATACAGTTGGTTTCATGGAAACTACGTTCCCACAATATCATTCCAGCCTCTGAAGTGAAAGAATATCAACGAAAACAGTTTCTAAGGGGATCTATACCCACTCACCATATAGTTATTATCAGTGGTTGACAAATCACCAAAAAATCTACTCGCCACACAAAAAAATCTACTCGCCACCTAGTACCAAACGTGTGCTGCTTGGGCCAATATTTACTCGCCCGGGGGTTAAATCCACTCGCCCGGGGCGAGCAAATGTATAGGTTTGTCGAACACTGGTTATTATGATCTGGTGTTCCTTGCTAAAAGAACGCCCCCTACCTTTGAGGAGCTATTAGGCCAGGTGAAAGGGCACAAAGCCTATACCCAGCTACACACTCCTAAGAAGTATAAGGAGTCCCGCAAAAAAGAGACTAAAGGGGCGTCGGCCCAGAAATCTGAGACAGAAAGTGCTCTTTCAGTGGCAACTATCTCTGCTTCCAGGGTGCCCCGGAACCCAGTCACTACCCAGTCACTATCTCCAATTCACCCCTTGATGTGTGAATTTTAGTAAATGCATCTTGTAACAATCCTAGGTAAATCCCATATTTGTATACTGTCTCCAATTCACCCCTTGATGTGTCTCTTAATTAAATTCAGCTTTTACACTTAGACAGGACAACAAAGAAAGAAAATAGCACAGAAGCGCACAAGGGATGGAGTTAATAACAGTATTTTAATAAAACAAACACATAAATGACTGAGAGGATCCAACCCCTTCTCAGCTCAAAAGATGAAGGTAAAAGTAAAATGCCCAGAAATTAATGCCATACAAATGGTCTCTTTAACATAGAATATCTAGGAAAAATACATCACATACAACAAAAAACATTCAATGTAAAAATGAACATGGAAAGTACTGACAGCCCAAGGGGATTTGGATAAAAACCACCATAGAGGACTAAATACCCGCTGACAGGGGGAGACGGACACTTACACTAGGGCAAAGGTGGGGGTCCACAGCTGACCGCACAAGATCCGGATCGCGGCACCTGGGAAGATAGAACAGCCACCACTGGGCCCTCAGCTAAACTCACAACCAGGGGTAGTGTTCAAACGTGCGCCAAATTTAAAAAATATGTTAGCCCCTAGCCAAATCACCAGAAGAATTGCTGTATCTGGTGACATTAAAGATCGCTTGGGCATTAAAGGCACGTATAAATGCGGGAAGTGTAAGGCGTGCAATCACATATGTAAAGGGACAACTGTTACGTCCTGTGCTACAAAAAGGATATATAACATCAACAGCTTTATCAATTGTCAGACTACGCATGTGGTGTATGTCCTGCAGTGTAACTGTAATTTACAGTACATTGGCAAGACAAAAAGGCCACTAAAAATGCGTATGTTAGAACATATGAGAAATGTAAAAAACATACCTAAAACTTTGGCTAAAGGTATGCCGCTCACCCCGCTACTAAAACACTTTAAAGAAATACACAATAATGACCCCGCTTGTATTACATTTAAAGGGCTTGAACATATACAAATGAACAGCAGACAAGGAGATAGAGAAAATCACTTATTGAAACGTGAACAGTATTGGATTTACGAAATGCAAACTAGACATCCTATTGGTTTTAATGAACTTATTGAACTTAAACCTTTTTTAAGATAAATCATGTTTATTTTCTTTCTTTTTTCTTCTTTGCTCTTCTTTTTATTAAAATGAAATTAATCTCTCATTTTTTTAATATATGTATTAGGATTATGTATTGCTTTTTATATGTGCATCTATTATGTTTAATTAATATATATATTGGCATTTGTGTGTTTTTATTTATTTTCTGTCTGTATACTTAGTGATGGTCTTTGGCAGTGCTGATATTGCTGTGTTACAGTTCCCGTTTTGTATACACTTTGGTAGACCTGTATCACGTGACTATCGCACATGTGACACTGTCAGAGAAAGAGGTAGCATCACTTTAAGTTCACAGCTGCCCATCTAAGGGCGTTGGATCTGGCGTCTGAAGGGGCTGTCCTTACCAACTCCCTTCCTTCTATAAATACGCGCGGATGACGCTGTACGTGACCTCCTGACGAAGCACGTGGTGCGAAACGCGTAGAGGTCACGACAGGTCATCCTGCGCGTGTTTGCTGAGAGGCTGAGACGGAGCCTGCCTGAGGCTCTAGTGGTGGCTGTTCTATCTTCCCAGGTGCCGCGATCCGGATCTTGTGCGGTCAGCTGTGGACCCCCACCTTTGCCCTAGTGTAAGTGTCCGTCTCCCCCTGTCAGCGGGTATTTAGTCCTCTATGGTGGTTTTTATCCAAATCCCCTTGGGCTGTCAGTACTTTCCATGTTCATTTTTACATTGAATGTTTTTTGTTGTATGTGATGTATTTTTCCTAGATATTCTATGTTAAAGAGACCATTTGTATGGCATTAATTTCTGGGCATTTTACTTTTACCTTCATCTTTTGAGCTGAGAAGGGGTTGGATCCTCTCAGTCATTTATGTGTTTGTTTTATTAAAATACTGTTATTAACTCCATCCCTTGTGCGCTTCTGTGCTATTTTCTTTCTTTTTTTCTCAGGGTGTCTTCCCCCCTCTTGAGGGGGGATCACCTCTGAAGTGGGAGCCTCTGGGGAGACGCTCCATGCACGTGCAGCACAGGGATTATTCCAACTATCACACCTGCAGCACGAGCGCTGAATATCCTATTCCTGCTTAGACAGGACAACACCCTGTTTATAAAAATCATCTGTTTTAATGTGCCTTACATGTGCTAATTAAGATGGCTGGGCTGACCTTTATTCAGTCAGGTGACATTTTAGAGCTATATAACTAAAAGCACATATAACTAAAAGCACAGCAGCCTTATGCTATCTTGCAACCTGATTTTATAGCAGGCCATATTTAAAGTAGCCCATTTTACAGTAAGTAGCATGCAGTGCTGGGGTTTAAGAGGGAATTCAAAAGGAGTGAACAAGTGGACGACACCTACTGGCCCTGATTACTGAATTTGATCTACGCTGGGAAGGAGCATATTATCTATCCCACACTGCACATCTCAGCACTTTGATAAAAATGACAAAAGGCAAGCTAAGCGTTACCACCTAGTTCGCTGGCTATATCGGAGAGGTCTGCTGCCTAACCTCCTTTCAGAGTGTTTCGGAGACTTCAATAGGAAGCACAACACTCTGACTACTCCTTATCTGGTGTATGGTTCTAAGTACAAGACACATACTTTGTGATCTTGCGACAGCTGCTGAAGCTTATCATAACAGACCCACAGGCTCATTCAATCTTGAACCTGACGGCCTGGCACAAATGTTTATGTATATTTGATCTACATTCTACCAGGCTCAACCACGCTCATTTTGAATCTATACATCATTTTAGGTTACATCCCTTAACATTTAGGAGTAGTGTTCTAAGGACATTAAAATTGTTACAGAACCACTACCACTTCTAGTATAATCATATAGTTGTGGGACACTCATACTTATAATAGTGGTTTCTATCTACATTGTTAGTCTGAATTAGGCATACAGCTAACCTCTCCGTTTTTAATTTACTTTTTAATTTTTTGGTTTACACTACTGCTGCAATAAATATATTTTAAGTGTTTATTAATAAATAGTAAGTTTTAATACAGGTACAGGTGTTTTCTTGTGCGGCATATAGGGAACTTCTCTTTATCCTTCTGTTTGATAAAAATGACAGCGCAAACTGCTCTTAGTGAAGTAGGTTTTAGTCAATAAAAATGTTATAGCTGGGTAAGTAATCTGCGTACATCAGATAAGATGATTATAAGCATATCGTGTAGTAAGACATGGGTTACTGAACACCGAATCTGCTGGTCAAGAACAGACCATTCATTCTCTTGAGTAGGACTTGAGAACTATAGGCAGAATACAGTTAGGGCAAGCCAATGACTCAGGGCAGCCTACAAGCAGGAATTAAGTCAGAACTGGCTGAGCTCAGGGCATTTTGCAAGTAAGGGAGCAATCAAAGCAGGTTGAGGTCAAACCATTCTGCAGCAAGCTGGGACAATGTGGCACCGCATTGAATAAGTAACAGGAAACAGGTCACAGTTTTTTTTAAGGAAGCTCAAATGTGTTTTCAAGGGTCTGATTGTTAACAGGTGCAGCAGGTAGGTCAGTTATCCCTGTAGAGCTCAGACTACACTGAAGCATTGAAGCTGACAGCAGCTGATTTAACAGACAGCTGGAGCTGCTGCCTTTGAGTGCTTAAGTTCAGGGTTCAGATCGCTCATGACTTTACAGGAAGCCCTGAGACACAACATGTTTGAAATGTGTAGGTTTTGAGCATATACTTCTGGGTTCAGAGGGAGATTTGGATAACCAGCTCCTCTGCCATGAAGCCAGATGGATTTAAACTCTTAACAGTATGGCACTGGAACTACATTGTTTATGCTTCTCTACTACGATTCATGAGTTGATTCTAATATTAATAATTAAATAAATGTGCTGGTTCTGTGGGCGTTTATTTCAAATGTTAATTTTGTAATTACAACGTTGATTATAAGGGCCATAGAAAGAGGTGATCTGGCACACAATCAATGAAGCACTATAATGTCACCTGCCGGTGCCCACAGACCAAGGGGGTCGTCCTACCAGGTCCCCAAGTGGTATCACTCTTGACCTTGACAAAGGCTGCCTGTGTGCAGCTGAAACATTGGATTTATGCTGGATTAAATTTTCTACTTTGTGATAAGACCGTGTGCCTGGACTATTCTCTTTACCCTGATTATAAGGGCCATGGCATCATGTTATGGTTAAATATTTCTATTTTGTTTTAATTCGCTTTGTCACTTGTGGGTTGTTCTATTAAAAAACATACAGAACACCTACAAGCTCATATTGAACCCCCAAAATACCCACAACATATATATAAGCATATAAGTTTCACGGAGGAGTGCTACTGAGCACGGCAGTATATATATTTAAAACCAGAGACATAGCATAAAACACAGACAAAGCTCAGTGCACATCCAGAAAAACTTATATACGGTACAGTGCCTAAATATACATGTATAAATAACTAATAAATAAAATGGTCTTTTAATTTAACATTTTGGCCAAATTGTTGTAAGCCCTTGAGCCAACTGCACGGCAGACCACGTTTCAAGGGTCCCTACACTAGTATAGATTCTTAATAACCTGTGCATTGCCAGGTAGAATTATTTATAATAAATCTGTCAATATTAGTTGCAAAAGTTCTAAGTCTGATTGAAGCTTTTATTAACCTGTACATTACCAGGAAAAGCAATCTGTAATAGATTTGTCACAATCACACTGTAAGCAGGCAAGTTCCCCTGAGAGTGGGAGATGCCATGGAGTGAGCTTTTAACCATTTAAATGTGGGAGGGAGTGAGCTTCAATTAGGTAGGAGGCTTCCACCATCCAATCAGCTAAGACTAGCTGAACAAGAATTATAAAACATACAGAATACCTACAAGCTCATATTGAACCCCCAAAATACCCACAACATATATATAAGCATATAAGTTTCACAGAGGAGTGCTACTGAGCATGGCAGTATATATATTTAAAACCAGAGACATAACATAAAACACAGACAAAGCTCAGTGCACATCCAGAAAAACTTATATACGGTACAGTGCCTAAATATACATGTATAAATAACTAATAAATAAAATGGTCTTTTAGTTTAACATTTTGGCCAAATTGTTGTAAGCCCTTGAGCCAACTGCCATGCAGTTGGCTCAAGGGCTTACAACAATTTGGCCAAAATGTTAAACTAAAAGACCATTTTATTTATTAGTTATTTATACATGTATATTTAGGCACTGTACCGTATATAAGTTTTTCTGGATGTGCACTGAGCTTTGTCTGTGTTTTATGTTATGTCTCTGGTTTTAAAAATTGTTCTATTAAAACCTTAAGGTTATTCAGAAATATTCAATTCAGATGAAAGCCATAACAGTGTTAACAGAGGCATGAACCAAAGGTGGGCAATGACGAGGCTGAGTAAAACTGTGTGGTCCCACTAAATCTAATACTTTCCATTTGCACTGGATTCAACAGAGGGAAAGTCTGTTGTACCAGTGCCAGGGAGGGTCAACTTCATGGTGTCCATGAGCTGCTATAGGAACTGGATGCTGTGTGGGAATTAAGCTCATAGATGACGGAGAGCTTCAATAGGACGAGGTTTACATCAAGGTATCATAAATTAAAAATGGGCACAACAGATCTAAGGGACTCACATTATATAGTGCCTAATGACTCCTTATCTCAACTGAACAAACTTTCCAGTTAATTAAAACACAACTGCAGGCTCCACGCTATCACCACGCTTCTCGTGTTAAATTATACATCGACATTCTTCTCCAAAGGTTTATGGGATAGTTTTTTATTTGTATGTATTGTAACAGAACGTATAATACGGATAGGAAATAGTTGAACAATCCTTTAACTCCTATATAACCAACAAGAATTGTGTAATGCAACAAGCTAGAAGCCATATTGTTACTAGCTTCCATAAGATGTCTGCTAGGTGCATTGATCTCACTTTGTGGTCTTGTTAAAACCCTTTTCTAAGTATGGTGCAGAAGAGCATTCTCGTCCACCTTTGTTGTATTTGTGAGTACCAGTTGTTTTAGGAAGGATATAATCCCTTCAAGTAGTCTCAAGGAGAACTGCTTTTATTAGTAGTATAGTGTCTCTGGATGCCAACCATGTGCGGTCTGTCCAATTTGATAGTTTCTGGAGTAAGTTGAGTGATAAGATGAGTAAATAACTTCCATAGGTAATTATCTACTGTAATTCTCCTGTACCGATTGCTTCCACAATATTTTTTATATTATGAGATATTTAGTCTCCCCTGCTTTTTAGAGTTCTCTTGCTGATCATATGGAAAATTGATATTATTTTGTAAAGTATCAACTTTTAGGGCTAAGTTCTGCAAATTAATCCCCATCTTTCACTATGCGCCTCCTTTTGGAATGGCTGGTTTATGTTATTCAACAGGATGTCGAAATCTTTCTTAGTAGGGAGTTGATATCTCTTTGTCAGAATCGCCATTTCAACTAAGATAATCGGATTGAGAATTAAGCTGCATACTCATCTTTTTATCCTTTTCTAAAAAAGAAAAGTATTGTGCCACTGTGTTTAAAGGTTTTTTTTACATTTTATTTCAAAGACATGGAAGGTGATGAGAGACCAAAATATATATGCTGTAAGCATGAACTGTATGTCTCTTCCATCGCCTGTCATGGCTTCTGCTTGACGCTCAGGACAAACTGCTGGAGTTAACTTCTAATCAAGAATTACACTTTTAAATATTTACATGTATTTAGGCATGGGCTTAAAGTATGCTAAGACTTAACACAATTTAATTAATACATCTAGACCCTAATTATTTATTTAAGTAATGAACAGGGAACATGATGTTTCTGCTCATTAATATATTTCTTATTCTAAAGACTATACTTCTAAAAAAACATTACTAATAGATTTATATTTGTTTTAGTTGTTAATTCAATGTTAATTCTCAAACAATACACACTTTATTAGAAAAATGTCCTAAAAGGTATTATAGAGAAATTAGATACAGGCCAGATACCAGCCACTGACTATACACTGGCGACACACTTTATTCGAGCTCGGCTAGTCCCACGAATTCGGGTATACCCGGGTGTATTGAGGTTTGTGACTGTTTTCTGCCCGAGTGCATTGAGGTATTTTCCAGGCAGGGATTGAAGCATTTTATTCCCGCTGGCTGCAATACTGCACAGTATATATATATATATACTGCATTACAATTCATGAATTTATGCCATCTGGTAGACACGCGAAGCATTGCAGCCTATTAAATCCTAATCATTATCATTTAACAGATCAGCCGCCCGTCAGCCAGGCATGAACCCAGGCTGGGAAGGCAAACGCAACGGGGCTTGTCAGAGGTGAGGAGCGGCGCATTCCAGGTATCTGCCAGGTACATACTGGGTATTTGCTCGAATAAAGTGTGTCGGTGCAGTAGATGTGTCTGGCTGGTTTGCCAAATGAACATTTGCTCATTAGTTGGGTGCAAATAAATGTTCCACCTTTCAATATATATCAAATAGTCCATGGTGCGGTTCTTTTCAATTTATTCAGAGACAATAGAAAACATATTTCACTGCATAATTTCAGTATGTTACATCATTCAGGCATATAGAATTTAGTTATAGAGTGGAGAATCTTTAGCTTAGATTTTTTTTGATTGGATGGTAAATAATTCTGAATTAAATCAATCCAAATGCAATCTTTATACATTTTTCGTGAAGCTGTCTTAATATAGCAATACCGGTTTTTCTCACTGTCAGACAAATCTTCTTAGTCAAATCATTAGAACACTGTTTCTTCCTTTAGCAATATTTACACTGATTCAGATAACCCTTTTGTTCAGTCACTAACCATAGTTAATCCTATGTTCCTTATCTTTTAAGACCCATCTCTATTGTATTGTCTTTTACTACTAACTATCTTTTTAACTAACCTTTCATTCCAAACTCTTGATCATATACTATTCAACTCAGCATACATTAAACATACCAAGTTCCTTAAATCACATAAAGCATGTCTACACAGACTAGCCTATAATAAAAGCAGTCTGCCTGGAGGGCACATTATTATCTATTTTATTTATAAAAATGTTTTACAAGGAAGTGATACATTGAGAGTTACCTCTCGTTTTCAAGTATGTCCTGGGTACAGAGTTATGATAACAATACATTGTTACATTAAATGAACAGAGGTTATACTTTTAATTTACAGACATTTCATGGATATTTAGCCCCCTTTCCCTATGCCTATGGGAATGACGCGGGCGACTAGGCATGCTGCTGTACCTGTTGCTTACAGGAGGCCTAAGCGTCCACGTCTTGGAGCCTGAGGTGAGCTCTTTCTCTTTGCCTGCAGCGCCTCCACCTATGAGGGAGCCCAGCGTGGTCAGAATAACCCCTCACAGGAACCAATACACAGTAAGGAAAAACACACACACTGTATATAACTAATCTTTACTGTACACAAACTAACATATAATAAAAACATGGACAATAACAATTCACCAATATAATACCTGATATCCCTGTGTGGTTTCCCCAAAGTACTGAGGTTGCCGTGGGCACCTTAAAAACCCGGTGTCCGCAGAACAATCCCACCCAAAGTGTGAGGTGGTGCTACCCCAATTTGTTATGAACCGTTAGTGCACTTAGGATACCTGTCTGGCACTCCTGTACCCAGGTTTCGCCGTCAGATCAAATGATCCGTCAGGTCCCACGCCTTGGGGCCTCCGACACCAATCCCCTCACATCTTATGAGTCCCAATCCACCTTGTGAGGTGAGCTCAAGCTGAAGTGTCTCACCTTCTGTCTATGTGGCCTGTGCCCTGGTCTCAGACCGCAGGGCACTGCATGGCCATCCGATCACCGGTGCAACAGC
Organism: Ascaphus truei; assembly: GCF_040206685.1. Lineage (NCBI taxonomy): Eukaryota > Metazoa > Chordata > Amphibia > Anura > Ascaphidae > Ascaphus > Ascaphus truei. Next base: position 72,283,988 of record NC_134487.1, on the reverse strand, counting down.
ACTACTAGTCCCTTAGGAGTTGAGTCCCTATCTGGGGCCGTTCCTGCAATACTCTGCTGGGGTGACTCAGGGCCTAGCTGGAGCTTAAGGGGGCAAGCCTAGGTCTAGTCCAGGGAAGAACAGCTCCCTGGACACCATCTGCTCCATTGCCTTCTCTGTCAGGACTGGTCCGCGGGGGAGGATATTCTGTCTCTCCTGCCTGCTTGACCCCTATTGGTTGGCTGGCCCCATGTGATTCCCTCCCCCCAGAGGATCCCAGAGACTTGTAGTCTCGTGGAGGCATGTGTGGAGCTATACAAGATAGCCACCACACTTAGCATCCACTGCGCATGCGCACCTCCCGTTCTGCGCATGCGCGATGCCCAAAATGGCCGTCCCCACACACCCAATCTGCACGGAGCTCCGGTGGCCTCCGATCAGTCAGGCAGCTCCCCCCCCTGCACCAGAGGTAAGAAGGCGGCTCGGCTACAGACAGAGATAATATATGATTATGGGTGTATGAAGCAGTTACATACAAGATTAAAATGTGAGACAGCTGAAGTTTTGAAATTACTTAAACTGAAGGCGATTTCCAGAGTCTCTTGTAAGTTGTTCTAGTCCTAAGGTGCATGGTTAGAGAAGGAGGAGAGACCGGATTTCTTGTTGAACATTAAGACCGTGAGCAGTCTTTTGGAGTCAGATCTCAGGTCCTAAGAGCTGTGTGTAGTAGGAGTGAGTAGCTTGTTCAGATAGCTAGGTAGCTTGCTCAGAAAGCCCTTGAAGGCAAGACAGGAAAATGTACTTTGCGCCTGGACTCAAGGGATAGCCAAATCAAGTTATTGGAGCATTTCGCAGTGTTGTGTGTTGTAGTTACATTGTAGGAAAAAACTGCATATTCAGTTGTAGAGGGTGTCTAGTTTACTAAGGTGAGTTTGGGGTGCTATACCATATACTATGTCCCCATAGTCTATAATTGGCATTACCATCTGCTGTGCGATGTGCTTTCTGACGTGCGGGCTTAAGGAGGACTTGTTCCTATAAAGTACACCCAGTTTGGCATAGATTTTGAATTTCAGAGTATCAATATTCAACCAAAATGTTAAACGGGAGTCAAGCCATATGCACAGATATTTAAAACTATTGACAGGGGCTAGATTGGTGTTAGAGTTGGTTCTAATCTGAAGCTCTGTCATTGGTAGCTTTAGAAATGTAAGCTTAGTCTCAAATATCATAGTTACAGTTTTGTCAGTGTTTAAAAACAGTTTATTTTGGGAAATCCAGTATTCAAGTCTTGAAAAATCAGATGAAGTACGTGTGAAAGGTCAGTGAGGCTAGGGCCATGTGCATATATATGTGCATTGAAGTTGCCTTACAAGCTGCAGGTAGAGTCTTGCGGGACCCCACAGTTGGGATGTCTGGCGTTCCATGTAGATAGTTCTCAGTGCACATGTAAAGTTACTTTTAGGCCAAATTTTTCAAGTGTGGCAAACACATTACCCAACACAGCATATCAAATGTTTTTTCAGCATCAATTGTGAGCATAAAGGCGGGCACTTTTTATAATGGTCCTCTATGCAATTACAATAAGACATCCCCGGCGCCAGTACCTTACAAATGCAATGATTATTGCACTATTTGACGAAAATAGTACACTACAAATGTCCACAAATAAGTGTCAATTTGAAATGCTGCCAATCCTGGGTCTTTGCTGGTTAAAGATCCTCTTATTCGGAAAGGTCAATCCTAGTGCGAAGCATACAAGAAAAAAAAAACTTCATTGTGTAGTATGTAATGTTCAACCAAAAAGATGCTTAATAGACTGTAAAAATGCCTACTTACAAGATACACCTGTATCGGACTCAGCTGATAGAAGTTGTGCTTTAGCCTACGCCTCTCACCGCTCCACGAACACCACGTGTTGCTGTGTACTGAACTCGGTCGCTGTGCTCCCGCACTCAGCTCCATTCAGTGTCCTCAGAATAAACAGAAGGGGAAGATAGTGCAAATCTACGAGGCTTTAATTAAAATACAACAATACACAAAGATACACTTACATTGTATCCTGGTTAAAATGTGAGTCCTCTATTGGATTTATATGAATTTCTTTGTCCAAATATTATTGAAATATTGCCAGCCTTTTCCTAATGTTAAAACTGGAATGTCTTCCCATCACAAAGCCCCGTCTGACCTTTATATACTACTACAGTAGGTGGTGTACAGCTGTAAATGGTATGTAGTAAAAAAAATGATATTTATGTGCCCACAACAAAAATTAAAAGGTAAGGTCCCTCATCTTCCTGTAGTATCTTAGAAGTGAAAACTTATCTTGAAAGTTCAGTAGTTTCGCCATCAGCACTCTTGGTCTTGCTTTATTTTCATTTGCGAGCATACCCTGTGTGCCCGGTCAATTTGTAGTGGTATACGTTTTTGGTCAATACCCAAAAGCTTTGTCAGTTCCACTGATGTAAAGGTATGTTTTCATTAGATCTTCAGAAATTGATTATTCTAATGTTTCTCAGCACTTTATATTCTTAACCATCTACTTTGGACAACAGATCTGCATTGCTTATTTGACGTTTGTGTATCTGGAGAGCTTGACTCTCAAGCTCCTCATCCATTTTTACATGTTTCTTCTCTAATGTCTCCATATGTCCTCGTCGGTGTTGCAGATCTTCTTTTAAAAGTCCTAAGTATCTTGTTTCAGGCTATGAAATCTTTCATTCCACCCCGGAAGAAGTCGCATAGCGCGACGAAACGTACGTCGAGTCTCTAGCCGACAAGGCTGTTAAATTTTGTATCAGTTCACCTCTCTGTCAATATCCACCATACTAATATTTGTAATTTGTGAATCTACAGCGTATTTAGACCTGGTGGAGTCACACTGTGTGCTGCGGGATCTGCGCAGTACAGCACTACCGTTTGAGCACCAATAGCCGTTCTAATATGGGTTAGCTCCCACTCCTAATGTTGGTATACACTATGATACATTGTGCACTGATTGTGTCCTTTAAAGCAACGATATGAATCTATATTTATATGGATAGTAGTGATCCTGCTCAAATCTTAATGGGCGTCACCTATGTAATTAATCCATTATGTACTCCTACAAAAGTTTATTTATAAAATTACATAAAACTCTAAAGAAATATGTGATTAATAAATACTAAGAAATCACTATGCAGGCTTTAGGACAGAAGAATGTAAGTGCACATGTACAAACTATATATTCATGGATGATAAGCTATCTATGATATATATATATATATAATAAAAAAATAAATAGATGATACCGTTCTGTGGCTAATGAAATGCTTTTATTTGTGCGAGCTTTCGAGATACACTGATCTCTTCTTCCGGTGATGTTTCAATGGCTAACACGGTACTGATACCTCTACATATATATATATATATATATATATATATATATATATATATATATATATATATATATATATATATATATATATATATATATATATATATATATATATATATGTAGAGGACATAGAACCCACAATAGGTGACACTATTCACTTATTTATGATATTTAGACTCACAACCACTGCTATGTAATGATCATTGCCAATTGGCATTAACCACTTACTACATGTGGATTTAGACATTGAGGGTATTTGTATATAGCTATACATCCTGTTCTTTTGGATCTATATCTATTTTTAGCATTAGTATAAGGATATTAATAAAATTTATTTTTAACTGTTAAACATTTAGCCATTATCTGACCTTGTTATTTTATTTATAGGTCTGCAGTGCGCCATTAATAGTGATTCTTTAGTGCACTTTGTCTATGAAGTACACTTATCTAGTTATTATGTTTTCATTAGATCCTCCGAAATTGATTATTCTAATGTTTCTCAGCACTTTATATTCTTAACCATCTACTTTGGACAACAGATCTGCATTGCTTTTTTGAAGTTTGTGTATCTGGAGAGCTTGACTCTCAAGCTCCTCATCCATTTTTACATGTTTCTTCTCTAATGTCTCCATATGTCCTCGTCGGTGTTGCAGATCTTCTTTTAAATGTCCTAAGTATCTTGTTTCAGGCCATGAAATCTTTCATTCAGTATATGAATCATTGTTTGGGAGCCTAATTTTGCTATTTCTCCAGCAGAAAAAGCGTGTATCTGCAGCTAAGGTGCTTTCAGTGCTGGAAGTCTCCCCCATGTGTACTGCCTCCCTGCATTTAGCAAAGCCATCTCTCTTTTGTTTCTTGGGCGGCATCTCTGAGTTGTGTTATAGGATAAGTTTTATAATTTATTGATTTGCAGCTAGGTTTAAATATAAATAAAAGTTTAAATCATACTAAAGGGCCACGATGATGACAGAGCTCTAAGATTGTATTTGTACTCCCGCGTGTTAAGTACCGCTAGTCTCTAAATACACAATTTTGATGATTATTGAAATGAAAACAGTTTTCAGAAAACTAGCGGCCGTTGTCATTGAGAGAAAGTGCATTTGTATAGGGGATTGGCACTTTCAATGATAAAATATAGTATGCAAGAAATGTAATAATTATTGTAGCTGTGATACTTAGAAAAATAAATAATAAATAAAGCAATGTTCAAAAGGAGCTACTGGTAATCCTTAGTTAGAAAGTCATCATTCAAAATACAGAGACTAATGTATACCTGTCAAAATAATGACAGCATTTCAACTTGTGTACCATACAATTCCTTTCAATATATGCATATTATTCTGTTTGTGTTTGTATACCATCCTGCTCCAAATCCGTAGAAACACATGCCAAGGACAATTGGGAATTCTATGTAGGAACATACATACATGGAAAGTTCTCTAATTTCCAAGTTTTTCATAGCGACTGGACATACACAATTAGGGGTGTGATCATTTTATGAATATTAAAAAAATATATATTTTTTGAACCATATCCATGTTTGTGCCGTCATCTCAGATTCTTTCCTTTTATGTGCTGTAGCCCTCATATAATGTAAGTACATTTTTTTGAGTGTATAGGGTGGCTGCCATGTTCTGTAAAAAGTAATATGTGAATAATTTTAAAAAATAACAATTATTTAGATTTCGGATTTATTACAGAAACATTTGGAAGGATTTGCAATTGGGATACTGTAACATGCATTTTGTTCTTTGTTGTAAACATTCCAGGACTTCAAAAATAATATGCTTCATTATTAAAAGAGAACATTTATTGTCAGTTTACCATAATTTTATTTTCCCGAATCCCATTTATGTCAGTGGGCGCCGGAGGGTTAACGCCATCCTTAGGTGCCAGGAACTGCTCTACAGATAGTAATATAAAAGAGCCCTCCCACTACTTGCAAACAGTGCTGGGTTCCTCCCATAGCTGGAAAACACAACTGAGACATAATTAAAAAATTGGGAGGGCAAATATGTGGCATAAATGGGATCCAGGAAAAGAAAATGATGGGAAGCCGATAAAACATTTCTATTTTCCTGGTCCTCATGGCAGTGGGCACTGTAGGGAGAATCCCAATCAATACTATAGGGAGGGAAATGAGCACACAATAGCTGGTTCAACAAATTTATTTTGATATAACAGATTGAAGAACTTTTTGATCAAGGCTTGCCTCAGCTGAGGCCTGAATATCCACTCTATAATATTTTATAAATATATTAAAGGATGACCATGCTGCTGTCCTTAAGATTTGTGCAAAAAATGCCTAGTCCTTAAATGCTCAAGTCATGGCAACTGCTCTCATCAAAAGAGCTTTCATGCCTTGTGGAGCCTTTTCACCTTTTATTCGTAGGCCTTCTTAATACATGCAGTAACCCAAAGGGATATTGTTGCATTGTATGCTACTTGTGGCCCCATCCTACTGTAGGTTCCTCTGGTAGAACAAACAACAGATTTCCTGAGCCCTTGAACTCGGTTCAGGTAGGTCTTTAAGAATCTGACAACATTGAGATTGTTTAGTACTTCTGCTTTCCGATAACTTGGATTTGGGTAAAATGACAGAATTATAATTTCCTGACTGATATAAAATTCTGACACCACTATAGGAAGAAAGTGATAAACTGGTCACATAACTGCTGAATCTTGGTGAATTGTTAGGACAGGTTATTTGCAAGATTGAGCCTGCAGTTCACAATCTTTTCTTCCCAATGTTATGGCAATGAAAAACAGTTTCCCATAATAATAACTTTAAAAAAATGTGGTGTAATGGGTCAGATAGTTGAACCGTAAGTGCTTACAGTACCAAAGAGAGGTCCCATGTTGGAACTTTACACCTAACCTGAAGTCTTATCCATTCAACTGTCCATAGAAAATGAAAAATTAATGTTATCTGATGCTAGGCTCTTTTCTAGCAACTCTGACAATGCTAATACTTGTACTGTACCTTCAAAGAACTTAAGCTCACTCCTTTGTCGAATCCTTCTTGTAGGAGCTCTACTAGAGCAACAGAGGTTGGAGTAATACAATCCTTTCTGTTGTGTTTTTTGATCACCAGGTCTACTTTGGGATGACCCCAAAGTTTTAATATCTGTTGGAATATTTTGTTGTCTAAACTATATTCCCTTGGATAAATAGTATTCTGACTTTGCTGTAGTATTCTGTTTTCCTGGTATATGGACTGCTGTAATATTCTCTACTTGATCTTCTGACCATGAGAGGATTGATGCCATTGTTTTCATTAACCTTCATTTAGCTTTTGCCTTTTACAAGGCCTTGGAAGGCATTTCTGTACAGCTATTAACTCTAGAAGGTTTACTGGTAACCAGCACTTAACAATGGGATTACAGATTTGTGTTATAAGGCTAGTATATTGTACTGTATATTAATGCTCTAGCCCAGTGCCCCTGGCTATAGCCTTTCCACTGGTCTCAACACTATAAGTCCTCAAAGGAGCACATTAAATGTTTCAACCTGTATTACTTGCATCTATTTAGATATACTGATTGTCCTACCTAAGTATATCAATTGTCTATATCAGCAGCTTTTGGCCATCTCATTTAAATGTGCTCAATTATCCAATTTACTCCCCACCTATGAGAGTAGAGATTAGAGTATATAAGTTGCTCACACACCCTGGAAAATCACTCCTGAAGAAACCTACAAGGTGAAACGCGTAGAGTGATGCCCTGAGACGAAACCGGAGCCTCTGAGAGCGGATGACGTCACTTCCGGTCCTCGGTGAGACGCATCTGTGACACGCATAGCTGAACAGAGGAAAAGCAGAGATACCACTCTCCCGGTCTTGCAGAGATCCACTTTGTGATCTACACGCTTGTTTCTTTCCATCACCATGTGAGTTGATTGGATTTTGCTTGTTTTTATAAATATTCTATGTACAGTCTGCACTATGTCCGGTTCATTTTATTTCTAAGGGGCCACAAGTGTACCAGAGCGCTACAGTATACCTGATTAGCAGTGCGGTTCCCATCCTACTATTTGGCCTCATCCCATGGGTTAAAGATACCTTTATATGCCTGCATACTTCTCACGTTTGTGAGTATTCTGAGCACCTAACTAAAGCCATTTATCACACAAAGTACACACAATACTGCACCATAAGTTTGTTGTCTTTCTTTATTTTCCACATGATTTGCGCTTCTTGATGATTTTCACCCTTCACCAGTACCTGGACCTACCCTGTTATGGAGCGGGTTACAATAGAACATAACACTTGTTATAATTTCCTTTTTTTAAATATTCACATACTGTATAGGTAATTATCACAGATATATTGAGCACATTGCACTTATTGATATAATAGATATTTTTATTAAGATACTTACAGTGTGTATTTCATTAACACTAGAGATAATTTATTGTTTTTTGTGGTTACTTGCAGTCTATTATTGAGCAGTTTTCTTGCACCACTTGGTCTTTCAACGGTGCTTCCCAACCTAAGCTGCTGGCACTTATAGTGATAGCCATTGAACCTGGGGAAGCGTGCGTCCCTCTTGAAGATTTTGAGGCATCTCTCACCATCTCAATGTTTCTTTTGTCTCCGTTCTGTTGTTTCAGTAAGTTTGGATTCAACAGTCTTATATGTAGGTCTTGCCCACTGTACTATATTCAGGGTTGATGCAAACTTCCCAAAGGTTTCATGCAGTCTGCCGTTGAACTGAAGCTTACTTTCCTTAGCGCGGAGTTGAGATTTCTTGAATTTTTATACGGTAGACATACCCTACCACCTGCCGTCTAAAATGTACTCCCAAAAACTTCAGGGACTGTGTCAGGACAAGTTGGTTCAAGTCCTCATTCACAATTTAGCCGTGGTGTTGTAAGAAAGAGATTATTATATCTCTGTCCCCAACAGTCGATTGCTGTCCTGCAACTTCACCAGTAGATCTCTGCTTCCAGGGGAGCTAGATCTTTTGTAAATGTTCTTGGGGTAGTTGCTAGGCAAAATGGGAAGGCAAAATATTGGTAGTGACTGTGATCCTCTACGAACCTGAGATATCTCTGATGCTTCCTTGCCACTGGTACGTGCAAATAGGCATCTCTCAGGTCTACTGATTTCATCCAGTCATAACGGTTTAACTTCTTGGATAAAAGCATTCAGCACTAACATCTTGAACTTTCTTTCCAGCAGGTATGTACAGTATTCACCTCTCAGATGTAGGACAATTCCGAATCCACCTGATGTTTTCCTCACCATGAAAATTTTGGAATATATTTCTGTTTTTCTCTGATCTTGAGGTTATAAGGGATCTGTCTGAACATCCAGGATGACTGATGACAGGAAGTGACATCATCTTCTCCAAAGCTACCATCTTGCTTCCTGGCAATCCCTGCCCTCACAGAAGTAAGACTTGTGTTGGACATCATTGCCAGCAGCCCCTCTGGCCTTTAAGTAGCAGGCTGTTGCTATCCAACCTTGCTTGAGCAACGTACTTGTACCTTGTCCCCTCTGTGCTCTGCCTTGCCTCTGTTTTGCCTGCCGCTTGTCTCGACCTTGGAACTGAATTGGACTACCCCTTGCCTGCTGCTTGCCTCGACCTTGGAACCATAGATGACCACACCTGCATCCCAGGCCTCTGATCCCCGGCCAAGGTCGGTGTATTGCTGCCTACCTCTGTCCTGCGGGTCTGTATCCTGTCCTGCAGTCAGCAACGTTACACGAGCCACGCAATGGCCCCGCAGAGATAGAAAACGCTGTTACCTGTCAGGGCCAGCTTCTAGAAACCCATGGTACCATCTAGCTACACTGGATCAGAAACTGGATTCAATCTCCGCTACGCTGCAGACCCTATGCAGCCACCTCAGTGCCCCCAGGGTGACTCCATCTATGCCCGCACCTTTAGCTCGTGATGCTGCGCCAATATCTGTGGTCCTAAGGGAGCCCCGGATCCCTATTCCTGTCTGCTATGGAGGACTCCCCTCGGCTTGCAGAGGATTCCTGAACCAGTGCCAGGTGCAGTTCGACACAACCGCTCTCGAGTGTCGCATATATTCTCGCTCCTCACGGATGAAGCATTAGCTTGGGCTTCACCTCTTTATGAAAAGGGTTCCCCATTGTTGGACAACTCCGTCACTTTCATGCAAACCTGCTGGACAATCTTTGATACCCCTAGTCGTGCGAGTTCCGCTGAATTCGCACTACTACTGTTAAAACAAGGCTCTCGACCTATGGGACAATATGCTTTCGAGTTTAGGACTCTGGCAGCGGAGACTGATTGGAACGAGGGTGTTTTGAAGGCTGCTTTCCGTCAGGGCATTGAGGAGAGGCTGAAGGAAGAATTGATGTAGAGGGACCTACCCGCAGATCTGGAAGGACTGATTGCCCTTTGCATGTCCCTGGACCTTCGGATGAGGGAGAGACGTCAGGAGCAGGATCATTCTCACAGATTCCGGTCTCTTCCGCTGACTCCACCTCTTCAGGTTCCTTCCTATGAAACGCCAGGAGAACCAATGGAACCCATGCAAATGTGCAATATGCGTTTTACAGAACGGGGGAAGCAGCACCGGCGATCCTTGGGGATGTGCTTCTACTGCGGCAAGAAGTGTCACATGGTATGAACCTGTTCTAAGAAGTCGGGAAACGCCCGTGACCACAGCAAGTAGGGGAGTTTCCTCTGGGTATTTGCACTTTCTCCCCATATTCTTGTCATTTGATGGTCCCCATCAGCCTATCCTGGCAAGACCATTCCGTGATAACAAAGGCCTTTGTGAACTCTGGAGCCGCCAGTATATTTGTCGCTAAGGCCTTCGCTCAATGGATCAAGATTCCTCTCCAGAGGAAGGACGTACCCTTAGGTATCTCCTCAATTGATGGTAGACCGCTGGGATCGGGGGTCGAGTCACAAGAGACGATTCAAATCAGGGCTACGGTTGGTGTTTTGCACCACAAACTCGTCCAGCTGGATGTCATCAATTCCCCAACCATCTATGTGTTTCTAGGGCTACCCTGGCTACATACCCACAAGCCCCAGATTGACTGGATTTTGGGTCAGATAATAACTTGGGGATCTGCCTGCCATGGCAAATGTCATTCACCCTGTCATTCTGTGGGTACTCTTCTACTACCTGCACTGGAGGACTTACCCGGTTTCCCGTCCTGTTAATCTGACCTAAAGCGGGTCTTCAACAAGAGGCAGGCCAAAGAATTACCTGTGCATTGACCATTTGATTGTCTGATCGATCTTCTTCCTGGCATGACTCCTCCTCGTGGACGTACGTATCCTCTTCCCGAACCGGAAACCAAGGCGATGAGGACATACATTGACAAGAACCTGAAGAGAGGATTCATTCGCAAATCCTGTTCTCCTGCTGGTGCAGGTTTTTTCTTTGTGGCAAAGAAGGACGGGTCATTGAGGCCTTGTACTGATTAACGGGGTTTGAATAAAATTACTGTCAAGAACCAGATCCCCTCTTCCTCTGATCACCTTTGATCGTCTACGTGGGGCAACAGTTTTTACTAAGCTCGATTTAAGAGGGGCTTATAACCTTATAAGGATGATAGGGTGACGAGTGGAAACCGCTTTCGACACACTCAATGGCCACAACGAGTACTTGTTGATGCCCTTCGACCTATGCAATGCACCCGCAGTGTTCCAGTTCTTCATGAACAAGATTTTCAGAGACATGTTAGACTCCTCAGTTATCGTATACCTTGATGATATCCTCATCTTTTCTAAGACCCTGGAACAACATCAGCAGGTGAGGGTGGCCCTTAAATCAGTCAGTGCCTTTAATTAACGAGTCATTCCTTCAAACATGGGCGTTCTCGTCTTCGGGCGTGTGTTTCAGGTGAAGTATTACATTTTGAAGACACACTTTGAACTCAAATTTTATAGTAATCTTAGTGTTTTAGGTTAGATTACAACAGTTTACCACATTTACAATCTAAGAAGTAAAAACTCCTATTTCTTGTTTAATGAACATAAACCTACTGCAGTTTACTGGTACAGTACTTGACATAATAGTGACATCAATTTAGTTAATCAATTTATGTTTTGCCTACATCAAGGGTGCACAAAGTTTCCTACATGCCCTCCGGCTCGTGGCCCCCCCCCTCTCTGCATGGCTCCGGTGTCAAATGACGTAGTGGGTCATGTGATGTCACATTGCCACAGCAACATGACATCACGTGACCCCTGCGGCGTCATTTGACGCTGGGTTGCCATGGAGACATGTCGCTGGAAGGGAAGGTAGGTGAAAGTTACAGAGGCCTCACGCGATCCCCGGCATTTATTTGGGGAAGCGCAGGGCCTCTGAACCAGCCGCGAACCCCCCACCAAAAAAATCTCATGCCCCCCACTTTGCGCATCTCTGGTCTACATTGTGCTTCTTATATAGAGTTAAGGTCCCCCTTTGGGTGTTTGACCCCCCCCCCCTTCACGGTACTCCCCTCTGGGCTCCTCTGGGTCTGCTGCGGCCGGGTGCGGGGGTGCGGGCGTCTCGTAGGAGCGGCTGCGGTGTCCGGCGGGTGCCGGGAGTTGTGTGGGGACCGGCGGCGGCCGTGCATGGCGGCACCATCTTGCGCATGCTCAGTTGGGGCTCCGGTGGTCATTACAAGTTGCGCATGCGCAGGAGCAGCGCGATGAAGTGGAGGCAGGCAGGGAGAGTGCTGCGGGGACTACAACCCCCAACATGCACAGGGACAAGAAGACCCATGATGCCAGGGAGCCAATAGGACTGCAGCAATCCCCTGCTTCCAGGGATTGATACTTTTCGTGCGCTCAGCCCACGCTAGTTCAGTCAGGACCAGGAAGAGCTAGGGGTAGGAGGTGAGTGCAGGGGTCTTTGAGACGCTGCATTAGGCCAGAATCCCCCTATGCCCCAGTGAGGTCCTGAGTCACCCTTTACAGCTTGTTGTGCTTCAGGGACAGGACCTAGTTTAGGGACCCTGCCCCTTAGTAACATGTATATTGTCAGTGAGGGACACAGCGGAGGCTGAGCTTCCCACCAAGAGGCTTGGGATCAAGCCTACGGTACCGAGAGAGCAGGACTATCTCCAGGGTGGGATCGCCCCTAACGTATAACCACGCTGGTGAAGCCAGGGCTTCGCACAGGGGATCGGCGGATCCTTTTTGATGATCTTTTAAAGCACAGGAGCCGTCGCACTGGGCGGTATCATTATATAAGTGCACCAACAGAGTGCTCACACATAGTGCACACGGTGTGGGGGTACATGGTGGTGGGTATAAGGTATACACTCCTAAGTGAGAATGAAGGACATTGGGGACTATGGATACAGTGTAGGGTTATCATCCGGGGAAGTAGTGTTACAGGGTGACACTGAGGTTATGCACTGTGGAGGTCATATGGTTGATGCACGTGTATTGTGTGATGTTATCTGCATATCGTAAACCTGTGTTATATATACACCTTTGGTGTATGTGGTTAATATATGTGGGTCCTGTGTGGAGTACATTCTACACTCCTAGAATCCTACATAGGTGGAGGCGCTGTAAGGAAGATCGTTCCAGAGGAGTCACCCCAGGCTCTCACTAGCGGAGGCTCAGGCCTCCTGTGGGCCTGACAGATATAAAGCACCACACAACTGGTAACATATAGGTTCCCCTCACATGCACTCTATATGCGATTGGAGTAGGGGGAATACCCGTTACAGGAGATAAGATGAAAAGCGAAAGGGGTCCCTTTTTAACATTATTTAAAGTTAATTGCTAAAATGACAACCTACACTTGTTAATAAAAATTTTTTATTGTAAATTTGTGTAACGCCTCTCCTATTAAATTAGCAGATCTGGTTAGAATCTGTATTCCAATAATATAGTCACCATATAGACTAAGATCCTTAAACCATTTTTTCTCTCCTAAGAGAACCAGTATTTATGCATTGTACAATTACTTACCAAGCATGCTGTAAGAATATCTAGAAAGGGAAAGGAGATCTTGTGGCACTAATTTTCCAGGTGGTGGATAGGAGAATGGCAGAAAAAAAAGGGAAAGAAGAAAAGAAAATGCTCTCTCCCCCCTCCCCTTCTCCTATCCTCCTGGAAAATTAGCATCACAAGATCTCCGTTACCTTTCTAGATATCACTTAAAGAACTTGGAAAATCCTTTAATTCTTGGGCAGCATTTTCAGGAATTTATCATCCTTTTTGAAATGCACACACATTCTGTATATTACTGTATATTTAATTGTATTCACATATACAGCTCAACCCCGTTATAGCGTGATCCGTTACAACGCGAATCCGCTTATATCGCGATGCAAGCGTGGCTCCCAATTTTCATATTTATGAATACTTTACAACATGATTATTGGTATGTTAAATACTTTATTGTACAATGCATACAATTGTACATTATTTCTAATGCGATACGCTTAGAACGCAATGTGATTTTTTGGACCCGAAGCACAGCGTTATAAGGGGGTTGAGCTGTAGTTATTATTGCACATCATCACATAATTCACTTAATGTTGATAGCGCTTTTCTTTTCCTTTTTCACACTGTAAGAAGAAATTAAGTATTCTCCAGATGACAAACTTTCAAAATAATATTTGGTCAACGCAGTCTATTTATTGCACACAATGCTGATTTGATCTTGTTTTTTATCTGTATGTACTGTATGCATATTAATGCAAGTCAAAGCAAAAAAACCTGTCCTAAAAAGTCTTAGTTGGAGAGGCGCATGCGCGGCAGCAACAGGCATGGAGGTGTCGTTTAACAGCTCTGTTCAGCCCATGCATTAAAAATACGCAAACCACATTTGAACCGATACTGATAAGTAGAGGAACATCCGAGGATGACTACAGGGGCACAGGCTAAAAAAATATCCCCAGATTTGGCAAGTTATTTGAAAAGAGTGGATTCAGCACGCGAACCTCAGAAATGCTGTTCACAGCGGATAATGGAGGATCCGACACAGAGAGAGAAGTGGCAGAAAAGGGAAACCTGGCAATTCTCAAAAATATGGTCACTAAGTCTGACATAGAAAGACTCTTTGGCAAACTAAAAAATATGTTTCAGGAGGATATGAGGGAAATGAGGAAAGATATCTCCATCACAGGAGGCAGGATGGACGAGCTTGAAATAAAACTGGACTCCACAATTAAAATCCTAAATAAAAACATTAAAACAACCCAACTATCTGAAAGGCCAGATAGCGGAATTAACAGAGCGGCAGGAGGATGCGGAAAACAGGTACCACGGGAATAATATTAGAATCCGAGGAGTTCCAGAGACAATTGTGGAAGTAGTGGAGTTTGCATCAAGATGGTTGAACGTCATGATGCCAGGGAAACCAGAGGCCGAAATTGCACTGGGTAGGTGACAGAGCCCTAAGGAGCAGGCCGCAACCAGGAGACCCTTCAAGGGATGTTATTCTCCATTTTCATTATTTTAAAATTGAAGAACTATGTAAAATAACGTGGAGCACCAACAACCTCTCCTTTGAGAAAATTAAATTTCCAGATTTTCAGGAACGCTCCCCCACAACCCTAAGCAGGCACCGTAAGCTACAGCCCATCACAAAGATACTCAGAGATACCCAGGGGCTGAGATACCGTGGATTTTCCTATTCAGGCTTCTAACAACAAAGGATGGGAAAGCTAAAGTTCTATAAGAATTGGTTGAGGGAGAGGATTTCCTTAAGAAGCTAGGGCTCGCAGGATCAACCACTCACCAGGGTCCAGAAGAGTCCTCCCTGAAGTCGGCCTGGTGCAAAGTGAGGAGATCTTCACGTGGCCACAAAGAGAAACTTGCAAATAAGTCCAATTGAGCCCTTAAAGGGGTAGCGGCCCATTGGCTAACATTTCTCTTATGCTAAAGTGACGATGCTGCATGGCAGCCTAAGTTCTGTTACTTATTGCCCTGAGTCCGTTCCAGTCCAGTTTTACAGTGAGCACAGAGTTTAATAGTAGATTAAAGTGAGGCAACGGCTGTGACAGTAGAGATAGCTGGCATCACAAAACTGAAATGAAGCCCAGCTAGCTAGCCCTAAATCCATGTAACTTGGCCACCTATGTAAGGCTTATTTCATCCAAATGTATTTAATATCTGTGGGAGAACAGGGAATATATAATGCACAATATATGTGAGAATGTATTTCAAAGCCTGTATTCTTTATTCCCTGTGACAATCCTTTGCCCTGTTTAGAAAAGCTGGTATTGTTCTGTGATGTGATTTGTGAGTCAACCCTGTAAAGTGTAAATTGGATTATGTGATAAATTGTAAGATAGTAGACTTGTAATGTGATTTGCATGTGTACATATCTATGGAGGGGACTCTGATTTAATCAGCTGAGGTTCCTGCAGATAAATGTGTATTGAGACAATGGTTGGGAGCGTGGAGGTGTTACAAACATTTGGTTATTGTAAAAGTGGATAATCAGGTTTGCTCTGATTGGCCAGCAGCCCTGTCCCATGTAAAGGATAGCCACAGAGAGATAAATAAGGAACACTGGTGATCAGTCCATCTCTGGGAAGAAGTGTGGAAACCATCTGAAGTCCATCTCTGGGAAGGGGTGTGGAAACCATCTGAAGTCCATCTCTGGGAAGGGGTGTGGAGACCATCTGAAGTCCATCTCTGGGAAGGGGTGTGGAGTTGGACTGTGACCAACTGGAGGTACATGTCAGAGTGGCTGCTGGGTGCAGTACTCTGATATCCTGAAGCAGAGAAGTGGACAGGGGGAACCCATTTAAAGTGGGTCCCTGCACCTAGGAAAGGTAGATCTCATCTCCCAGAACCCAGTAAGTGTGTATATTTTTGTATTTTGTAGTTCTGTGTGTTTCTGAGGATTTATCCAAAATAAACCTAATTTTATTTCACTACCTTGTTTTGCCCTGTGATTGATCCCTTAAATATAAATGTTGTTAAAAGACATGGTCTAACGTGACAACAGCTGATAGAGATGGCGACAGAAGAATCATTGAAAGAGAAGGTTTACGTGGAGGATGTCCGAGACATAGGAAGCAGCGCACAGGAAAGGAATGGAGGAGATCAAAGAAACCTCAGTGGTCAGCAGCACCCGTGAGAGATCGGGGAGTTGGGGCACTTCTCCGTCTGCTATCGTTGGCTGCTTTTCCTCATGTTTTGGCGGGAAGGGGGGCTGGTGACATTAGAGACCAAGAACATGCCAAGAAGGATTTTAAAAGTTAGACACAACCCCAGATTAAGCAACAGAGGCGGGTAAGTGCCTGACAGAGGGGTTAGGTAGAGCTACTTGGCTCCTGGACCGTTTAAATGGAGACATTAAGAGACTTTAATGGTGCCCCCCTGGCTGATCAAATAAAAAGGTCCCAGCAAACTTAGGGAGACTCAGATTTATCTCTCTGAATAACTCTGGAATTTAAAGGGGGTGGCATGGACTTACAAGGGGAGTGTTAAGAGATGGATGACTCAGTGTTTGATTAAGATAGATTTAAGTGGTACTCCTAGGACTTAGCGTGGTGGTTTATGGAGGGATCCCGTCTGGTCGTAAGAGAAGGAGATAGAAATAAATAGACAAGGAACAATTACCCTGTAACAAAAAACAAATAGTTTTAAATTAGGATGGAGAGACTAGTAAGACTACTAAGGTGGCTATGAGGGGGAAATGTTGTTCAGGGTGAAAGCACAGGATAGGTTTTAAGCCCTAGGCGTACAGTACAAGCGCCACCAAGTAGTCACCAATACCAGCAAACGTAGAAATAGTATGCCTTTGAGGGGTAGTGTTAAGGGGTGGAAGGATTCATCATGCTGCATCACTGAACTGAATGAAACGGTGGGGTGGGGGGGGAAAGATGGCATAGAGGTTAAAGAAATTTGTGCTAGGCCAAATTAAAGTTTAGCTTCTGACAGCACTATGTTCATTACTCTGGAAAGCAATTTGTGGAAACAGAGAGGGCTCGTTACAGTTTATATTTTACAGTTCACAATTACAATTAGATAGGTACAGTGTTGTATGTCTTTATTTATATAGCAACATTAATGTACATAGCGCTTCACAGCAGTAATATATGTGACAATCATATAAATAACAAATAATATAAATAACACATAAAGGGGAGAAGTGCTTCAGACATAAAAGTAACAGTTAGGAGCCCGTGCTCCAAAGAGCTTACAATCTAATTTGTTGGTAGGAAGAACGTACAGAGACAGTAGGAGGGAGTTATGGTAAGTGTGTCCGCAAGGGGCCAAGGTTATGTTGAGGTGTTAATTATTAGCTATGGAGATATTCATATACTTCCTTAAGCAGGTGTGTTTTGAGGTGGGTCTTAAATGTGGATAGAGAGGGTGCTAGACGGATATTGAGGGGAAGGGCATTCCAGAGGTGTGGGGCAGTCAGTGAGATGAGTTTAAGCGGGAGAGGGCTTTAGATACAAAAGGGGTAGAGAAGACATCCGTGAGCAGAGTTGGGATGGTGTATAGCGAGAAATTAGGGTGGAGATGTTAGGAGGAGCAGAGGAGTGTAAAGCTTTAAAAGCGAGGAGAATTGATTATGTGGTTCAGGATTTGATAGGAAGCCAGGAGAGGGATTTCAGCAGGGGACACGCTGAGACAGATTTCGAAAATAGTAGAGAAATTCTGGCAGCAGCATTTAGGATAGATTGTAGGAGAGACAGGTGAGAGGCAGGAAGGCCAGACAAGCAGGATGTTACGGTAGTCGAGACAGGAGAGAATAAGGGTCTGTGTCAGAGTTTTTGCAGTCGAGCAACAGAGGAAAGGGTGTATCCTGGTAATACTGCGGAGGAAAAAAACAAGTTTTTTGCTACCTTTTGAATGCGAGAAGAGAATGTGAATGAGGAGTCGAGAGGAGCAGATGCTAATACCAATTATCAACAATGGAGCCATAGTATACGGCCCGGCACCCCAAACCCACCTTAGCAAACTTGACACCCTCTACAATTCAATATGCCGTTTTGTTCTCAAATGCAACTACAACACACATTACTGCGAAATGCTCGAAGAACAAGATGGGTCATCACTTGAGACTAGGCACAAAGTTCACCTTTCATGCCTAGCCTTCAAATACTTTCTGGGCAAGCGACCCATCTATCTGAACAAGCTCCTCACCCCTACACCGTGCTACACTTATCTGCGATCTGACTCCAAAAGACTGTTCATGGTCCCACGGGTCAACAAAGAATCTGGCCGCTCCTCCTCTTACCGTGCACCCCAAAACTGGAACAACCTACTGGAGACTCGCACATTCACCACCAGTTTAAGTTCTTTCAAAACTAAGGCTGTCTCACATTTTGATCTGGTCTGTAACTGTTACATAAACCTATAATATATATTATCTTTAACTGTGCATGTAAAGTCTTGTATATAATGTATACCCTGTTCACTTATGTAACCATGTACTATTTGTCATCTTGACTCTATGCCCAGGACATACATGAAAACGAGAGGTAACAATGTATTACTTTCTGGTAAAATATTTTATAAATAAAATAAATGAGTGTGACCCCTTGGCAGCATGCTTGGGCTACTGGGTGAATGATGGTACTTTCAACAGTAATGTGGAAGGAGGAAATATGGCCAGGTTTGGGAGGAAGTATGAGGAGCTGTTTTTTCCATGTTAAGTTTAAGTCAGTGGATGGCCATCCAGGATGATATAGCCGAGAGACATTCAAAAACTTTAGTCTGTACAGCAGGTGTAAGGTCTAGGGTAGAAAAGTACATTTCTGTGTCACCAGGAAAAGCTAATAGCAATCAATTTCAAATGGCAGTCTAAAGCTATTAAGTATTTGGGAATATCTCTCACAAATATTTATAAGTCACTATACCAAACTAATTACCCTAGATTAATCAAGACCCTGAGAGAGGATATTACATCCTGGTCTAAGTATACCATTTCCTGGATATGAAAAATCTATTGCATCAAAATGAACCTTCTCCCCCGTATACTTTACCTGTTCCAGACCCTGCCGGTTCCGTGGTGTCTGACGGAGACACGGTCTCTGCAATCTCTAATCACCAAATTTATTTGGGGATAAGAAGCCAAGAATTGGAGGAAGAATCCTCAGAAGACCAACCCTGGCAGGCGTCCTAGCGGTACCTTGCTTGGTATCATACTACAGAGCGGCTCAATTAAGCCAGCTTTCGCACACAGATCCCAGTTGAAAATGTTGGGTAGAATTGGAAAAGGTGATACGTGCTCCACTGGATTTCTACATCTTAATTTGGTCCCACAAAGCATCACTCAAATCTTTCAGGAAGACGCTCTCCTCGATGACCAATTCATTGGGGGTATGGGAAGCTACTAATTTAGATGTGGATTGACCTCTAAGGGTACGCTGATGACCCCACTATTTTGATAATCCCTGCTTTGCTCCAGGTCTGAATAATAGAGCCCTTGCAATTTGGAAACAAGGAATTCTTAGACTAAGAGAGGCAGGGAAAAATATTAAAACTTTTTAACAAATTAAGGCAGAAAAAGAAATTCTCCACTCTGAATTTTTTAGATACCTGCAAATCAGAGCCTTTTATACAAAAATGTCACCTTTTTCCCCGCATTAAACACATTTTGTGAAGCTCTGTTTACTGAGAACAGACATATAGTTGAGATGCGAGTTCACATATAAAGGAAGTGATCTGTTCCGGCCCTGAATATGCACGCCCATTACAGTTTCAATGGGAAAAAGACTAAGGGGGAACATTGGAAGCAGATGAATGGGATGGGATATTTACAGCAGTGGCAAAGAGTTCAATCTGCATGACACTGAAGGAGAATGCATATAAAGTTGATGAGATGGTATCTCACCCCACTAAAAGATTCAAAATTCGTGCCAGCGTACTCCCCATTGTGTCCTAAACAATTTGGAGAGCAAGCAGGCTTGTTACATATGCTGTTGTCTTGCCCTCGGATTGTTCCTATATTTGGACACAACCCCTGACGAAGCCCTTGGATGGGAGAAACACGTAGGGTTAATTTTTTCAAGCATCTACAACCAGCGAGAGAAGCGCTACATGCGTAAAAGTGAGAGGAGGAATTTTCAAAAAAATCTTGTTGGTGCCAACACCGGATGAACGGCTGTGGCAGGAGACGTGAGACGCAGGCATCACACGCAAGACGCGGAAGCTGCAGATGCAGCCTGACATCACGGAGAAGACTGCGGTCCAATAAACACTCTGGCCGAGCAGTGGAGGGGGAAGTGAGACAGCAAGTGAGTCGCAGTACCCTTCAAGATCCCGGCAGCAACTGCATATTAAAGCTAGGAGCGGCAAAGTGAAGAGGTAAAGCACCCATATCTGCAATATCAGTGGAGACAGGGATTAATGTGCTAAGAGCTGTGTAGGCTCTAGGTGAAAGGCTACTCACCAGTTTTACCTAATACACACCTGAATACATCTTCATTCTGTGAGGGTTGAAAACAGGGTGCACAAAGTCTCCTCAGGAGATCTGTGGCATATTTGAAATCTCTTTCCTCTTGCCCAGCCAGCAAATACCACAGATACCAGAAACACACAGTGTTGCCATTCCCCATATCACTTACACCAATCAAATTAACAAAACTCAAAGTGTTTTCACCAACACTGTGATATACACTAAAGAACTTATCTTTTTTGGATTTCTAACAAGTAGTTCTAAGTGGATGCACCTGTTATACTAAGGTGGACATTAGAAGATCTTTAAGACTGTTACCCATGTATATGCAAATACAACATATGTATGCTTAATCATTTTGCAAGTAACAAGTGTTTGTTTTAACAGGCCCCTATTAGGGCATATTTTTGTTTAAGTTTTATGAGTTTCAAATGTTATTTGGTTTATTTTACACCCAGCTGGGATAATTTCATATTTTTGTATTTTACTTTCATAACTATTAGGTTTTTGATATTAATAAATAGTATGTTTGTATCACACACATTTATAGTGTGGTCTCATTTGAAATCTCTTGACCTCTAAGAACTAGGGTTCTTTTTTAACTGATTCCGTGCGCAGGAGTATATATAACTTTTTTCATATTAATATTTATGCTTTAAAATCTGCAGACTGCAACGCATTATCAAGAGACATTTAGAAGTTATCAAAATACGTTATTGTCAGGTACAATAACACCACAGGAAGGAAAGTACAATGACAGTAATAAATCAACCTTGAGTATTCATGTGCAAAAGGGAGAAACTCTTATTTTTTAATTGAATTATGCAACCTAACAGCTACAATTAAAGGGCCTTATTGCATATCCACCGAAGCAGACTGTTTCAGACCAAAATCCCCATTGATGTATACAGTAGTCCCGATTATTTTGTCCTTCCGTTTTATCCGTCATCTTGCTTACCGGCGGCAGAAGAGGAAGACTGCAGACCACAGCAGCGGCACCGGATGAAGATACCGGCCAACTTCTGGTGTTACAGCGCACTCCTCCCCGGCCGTTCTCCTCTGCCATTCTGGTCCTACTCATCACACAGGGTTGAAGGTTTTCTCTTAACTCCATTCCTCCGCTGACATGGTCCTCTTCTCCGGCCGCCAGCTGTCTTCTTCTGGTGCCGCTCCTGTGGTCTGCAATCTTCTTCTTCTGCCGCCGGTAAAAGGGAGGGGGGATAATAATTTCCGTATTAATCGTCATTTTCGGTTATCCGCCACGGTCTCTGTCCCGTTTAGGTTGGGTATCCGAGACTCTACTGTACAAGGTATTTTTAGCCTCACAACAGCCAAAAGCGTATACAGGCATACCCCGGTTTAAGGACACACACTTTAAGTACACTCGCGAGTAAGGACATATCGCCCAATAGGCAAATGGCAGCTCACGCATGCGCCTGTCAGCACGTCCTGAACAGCAATACAGGCTCTCTACCTGCACAGAAGCTGTGCGCAAGCGGGGAGACTATAGAGCCTGTTACACGTGTGTTATTTACATCAGTTATGCACATATATGACAATTGCAGTACAGTACATGCATCGATAAGTGGGAAAAAGGTAGTGCTTCACTTTAAGTACATTTTCGCTTTACATACATGCTCCGGTCCCATTGCGTACGTTAATGCGGGGTATGCCTGTAATTATTTACCCACAAAAATTACAAATAAATTAAACAGATGCCACCTTCACAGACCCCAATGTAACATGTTCTTGGCTTCTTTTCTCTCATCTACCCACAAAGTATCCTACAGTATATTATCAGAGCCAAGAGGGCTCTATGCAATAGTAACTTCGAAGTTGTCTGTTCTTTAAATTTAGAAAAGGGCTCAGTGAGATGGATGATATTAATTAGAAAGTAATGGGAAGTTTAATTATTCAGGCTTTAACAATGTAACCATCCTCAACCGACATAAAAAAGTACTTCCTGTGACTAGGAAAATTTGTATTTTTTTATAATACCGCTATCCACACAATTATTTTTGAAATTACATTTTTCAAACTAGTTCAACAGTCAGAATAACAACACATCAGGTTTCCAGGAGTTAATTTGTGGTATTTATTCTGCACATAAACTTCAATGGAAAGATTAATCATCATATAGTTATCTGCCCACCAGAAAGAGCAAAGAAAAAACACAATAAAACACAAATGAAAGGAATACAAACGATTAACAGAACACACTGAAGAAAACAAATTACATACAGTAAAGAGTGAGATGAAGATGGCATTTTGTTATCATATATGAAATTAATAAAAGCAACAGCACCAGCCAAAAAACCTTTTAAACATAAAAGGAAAATTGACCCTTTGCTTGCTTAGTTTTTACTGTTATGGCTGTTACCATTGTATTTTAATGGATCAATTTCTGGGTCAGTAAGCAGTATACACGAAGAAGAAAAATGTATGAGGCGATAAGACATGTAAATTGAATTACAATTACAGTTAAAGAACAAAAACATCCACAATTGGAGAGGAAAAAAAAAACCCTGATTGCTCAGTGTGTTAAGGAAAACTGAAAAAAAAAAAAACTTGATTAGCTAGTACTGCTGAATTGAGCCATGTAACTTAAATGTACATTAGCGCTTATATCAGACCTAAAAAAAAGACAATCACTCTTACAAAAAAAACACATCACACATTTCCTATACAATACACCCCGATTTGCATTTTGGACTTTTTCTTCCCGCGAAACTAATATGTTACTTCATTTGCAGATACTGTTTAATTCTCACAAAAACATTTAGTAAAAAAAAAAGGTTTTAAATTTTGGACCGCAAGATTTCAGTAACCTCTGTAAGCAAAAAATAATGAAGGTACATAATAAGCATAGTTATTAAATCTTCATAGCTGCCCTTCTCTCTTTCTTGCATAGTACCCCAAACATGCACAAAAACCAATTCCAGTAATGACCACTCCAAGTAGAACAGCGATTGCATCTCCTTCATCCATTGCTTCCACTACTGGGAGCATGAAAAATAGCGAAATAAAAGCTGCCATAAGTTGTGAAATCTCGCCACAGAACGCCATATTGTGCTGATAGAAGGCCCTTGACCTTGAAGTTA
>NC_134487.1:71866266-71881266 GCF_040206685.1 Ascaphus truei | reverse complement strand
GGGGTTTAAAATAGGATATATGTCAAACAGTACGTGACTGTCATTAGTAACGTAACTCTGGTAAGTTAGGTTGATAGAACATATGGCCTTATCTTGATACACACGGGGGAAGCTTTCTATTTTGAACACAGCAGTTTGCCGACAGCTTTACTGCTGCCTCCTATATAGCTTCCTCCGTGTATTAGATAAAGGGTATTTTGCGGATTACAACTACACCGCGAAGTGTCCTGCTGTATGGGGCTGTTTTTCTAAAAGCTCACTGCTCAGATAGGCATACCCTCGAGCATATCAGCGCTGATATATCAATGATCAGCACTGATATAGGGGACTATGCAACTGTAGTCTCACTATGTGATTGACACAGATTTAGATACCATTGATCAATACTCTAGATCTGGCCATTTGGATACATCGGAAGCTTTGTGAGGGAACCCCAGTTGTTTTACACTATAGAGCTAGAAGTGTGTGATTTATCTACCTGCCCTTGCCGATCACCGTGCACACAGAAATTGCCTTCTCTATACACATTCCCAACATCTATGTGTGCAATACTCACACGTAGACATCTGTTATGTGGTGTAGGGGTGTAGGGTGGTAACGAGATTGGGCTACACACCGCACGGCACTGTGTTGCAATGAGAGGCAACTTGCATCAGCTGTTTGGTATCGGTAACTGCACATTACTGCCTTGACCGGCTCGCGCTGCGAGTGAAATACCTTTCATCACCTACTGGCTTGCAGTAACTGTGCTTGATCAGTCACTGCACAGAAATCACACAAGGTCTGGCTAACATCACTTCACACACTATTGCCAATCTAGGCAAGGAGGAGGGAAGGGGGGAACATCTGAACCATTAGTTCATTTGCTATGCTGTGTACCATACTTGTGAATTGGGGCAGAAATCAATTGGATTTCAACCACTGACACAAGAGGCTCAAGGACAAGAGTGCCTCTTGATGCAGAGGCTTGTATATTAATTGTTCCATCACCCTATTTGTCTTGCACAGTATGTAATACACTAATATAGACAGCCCCAATACCAATTTACCCTCCCCCCCTCACCCCTCACATAAGCTTGATAAAATATATGACATCAGATGATATATTTTGATGTGAATCTAACTGTGCACATATTTTGTCAGCCGGTTGCCCCCCTTGGACAAGTGTTATAAGGGTCTTTTTCACCCCAAAACAGTATCTCCTTACAGGAGACCAGGTATTAGACCACCATGGAGGAAATTACAATTATTCCTCCGCATTTAGCCCTCAGTGAGATTCAGTACCCGGTGGGCTGTCATTGCCTGACTATTTACTAGTGAGAGATACCTGGTTACTTTGTAGCACAACAATATCACTTTGTAGGCTAGTGGTGATTTGGGGAAGAAAACTCTCAAAGGGGTTTTCTCTAGTGCTTTAGCTTAACCCTATCAGTTAACACACAGCCAGGGAACTGCCAGCTATCTTTGCACCAATTACGCATATAGCGGATGAATACAGCATTTTATAGCTAATGATTACATATTTTTGATCCACTCAAAAAGGGACAGAACGGTTTTCTGAGCAGTGGCCCGATGACGGCCCTAGTCCTATATTAATAGGCAGCTGTATAATAGCAAAGGATCCCGAATATCCATAAGGGTTCCCCATATGTTCTATCAACCTAACTTACCATAGTTACGTTACTAATGACAGTCATGTACTGTTTGACATATATCCTATTTTAAACCCCATTTTTTTATTTATTGGTACAAATAAAGTATTTTAAAACATTCACTATACATTTAGATGTGAAATAGAGTGCTTATATACTAGGTTTCTTTTCTCTCTCTATGCGCATATGTGTTTTCAACTACTGGTCTGATATTAACTCTGACCCTTGTCTGCGCCCCTCTGTCTCTCTTTCTTTCAACCATTATCACCTATCATACTGTGCTCCTATATATATCATCTTCAGCCCTTGTCGATCCACTGCTGGATGAAGGACTCCACAATGATCTTCCAGGCACTGCATTGAGCCATTCTATTTGATACGGCTGCAGACACTTATCTATTCACCTGTAACGGTTTTGTATTTATTATACACTAATTGTTTCCCTTTATTGGGCATATGGGTATACACTCCTGGTTGATTAAAGTCACTATTTGTGTCTTATCACTGTGAAGTTTTATTAGCTGCGCACTTTAAATCACATTTACTGCAGTTGCAAGCCTCTCTTTTCCACGTTGCTCCAACAACTTTTCTGATTTTATCCTTACATCTTACTTTTTGTCGTCCTCTTGGTCTTTTAATCTCCCTTGGAATCCAGTCGAATACATCTTTGTCCAATAATTTTTTCGTGCAATATGTCCGGTCCACTCCCATTTTAATTTCCTCACCCTTGTGATGTCACAGACTTTTGTTTGATTTCTAACACAATAATTGTTTTTCCTGTCTCGTCGGTTAACACCCAGAATACATCTCTTCATGCTTCTTTGCATTATATTCACATTTAGGGTCCAAGTTTCACATCCATATGTGAGCACGAGCAGAATACACTGGTTGAAAACTTTCTTCTTGAGGCGCAGTGGAAGGTTCCTTTTGAAATATTGTCTTGCTTCTTTGAAATACGCTCCATCCCACCTTCATTCGCCTATTAATTTCATTCAAAAGGTTCCCATCCATTGTTATTTGCCAGTCAAAGTAGACATAGTCTTTGACTTCTAGTTCTATTCCAGTTATTTAAATCTTCACAGAGATTACATATTTGTTGAACATCACTTTGGGCCTGTGATATTCATACATTGGTCCATATTCTTACTTGCTTCTGTGAGTTCTCCAATTTGTTGCTGGAGGTGTTCTGGAGTTTTTGCAGAAATAAGTCATCTGCAAATCATAGGTGACTCAAATATTCCCCATTGATTTTGATTCCTTTTTCTTTCCACTCTAATGTACTGAACAATTTTTCAAGTGTTGCAGTGAAACGTTTTGGTGACATACTGTCTCCCTGCCGAACTCACTTGCTGATCCTTATATTGCTTGTATCTTCATGTAATCTAATAGTTGTTGTGGAATTCTCATAAATGTTTTTTTCTAATATCAATGTACGCTTCTTCAACATTTTCTCTTTATGTATCTAGGACCGCTCAACTGTAGACAGAATCTAATGCTTTTTTGTCATCTACAAATTCTAAAATGAGTGTTAGATTGTATTCATTACTTTGGGAAATCCCAACTTGTATGAATTGGATGTGGTCCATTGTGTTGTATCCACAACGAAATTTTGCTTGTTCACGAAGCTGGGCAAATTCCAGAGTCTGTTGTAGCTGATTCATGATTATCTTTGTAAAAATGTTGTATAGTGACCCTGGTGCTGGTAGGTTTAACCGTAGTATGAAAACTTGAACAATATACACAGCTAAAGTGGAAAAAGTATTTGCTAACATGCAAATGAGGCCGGTATGGCAAGTAAGGCCCCAACTCCAAAATATGGATCGCCACAAATAGCAATGGACCTCATTCTCCAGAGGTTGGAAGAAGGCATGAAGGCAGAAGGCGCTAAGTATCCCCGGAGATTAAAAAAAAGCTGTAATTTAAACCTAAATCTTTCTACCTACATCTGCCGATCTCTCTGCAGTGAAGCAGCACTGCAAGAACTGGAAGCAAATGTTGAAAATAGTAAATGAGACATTTTTGGCCTTAGTGAATTTAGAAGGAAAGAAAGGCCTCATTGAGCCAGAAAGCAGACACCTATTCTATTACAGAAGTACAGATAATGTAAGAATCAGTGGAATAGGCGTCATGGTTAACAAGAGAAGGAGAAACAAACTAGTGAGGTATGGAAGCTTATCAGAAAGAGCATCCAGAATTGTCATTCAGTTGCCAAAGAGATAAAGGCTTCAAATAATCCAAGTGTACTGTACAGTATGCTCAAATATTAAGTCACACAGACAATGAAATGGAAGACTTCTACAATGAAATCAACACATTTAACAATACAGGAAACTATCACCAATATTGTTATGGGAGATTTCAATGCAGATTGGTGCCCTTCACAAATGTGTAGCATTAGTTGGTAAGCATGCTTATGGTAACGAACGAACGTTGGGACAGATTGGTAGAATTTGCAGAATGTCAAAACTTCTACATCATGACCTCTACATTCTAACCTCAAGACTAACAGCAGAGAATTTCACCAGAACTGAAAAATTGCTTCAGCTTGCTAAAAATGCACGAGGACAATTAAAAATTATGAAGAACTTCTGAATATTGTAGTTGAAAGCACCAAAATACTGGAAGAATTGGTAGCAAAAAAAAGAGAATAAGAAAATATTGGAGACAAAACAAATAATGAGTTGACGACAAGAAATTAAGCAACCCCAAGACATAAGAATTTTATATGCAGAACTATGCAAGCCAATCCACAAATGTGTAACTGAAGATGTAAGAAAATGTAACACTGATATGGTGAAGAAGACTATTGAAGATAACAAAAGTTTAGAGAAGACAAAGCAGCGACTTACGATTGGGAAGAAGCAAATCATTGCACCCAAAAAGACGATGGATCAGCAAAAAATGGCCATGGACTTATCTTAGAGAGAGTTGAGGACTTCAGCATAACATTGTATGTAAACACAGGGCATAATCCAGAAGAGGGCAAGTCAGAAGAAAGCACCAATGATGTACCATCTGTCTTTTAGGAAGACGTGGCAAAAACAATAAAATCCATGAAGAATAGGAAGGTTCCTGGGGAAGATAAACTTAAAACTGAAATCACTTCTTGTATTAAATTTGAGATTTCCAAAAGGAATCAATACGATCTACCACTCAGTTTAGGATTCGTAGATTACGAAAAAGCATTTGATTCTGTCTACACCTCAGTGCTCCCAGATGCATTAACAAAATAAAATGTTAAAGAAGCATACATTGATATTATAACGAACAGTTACGAGAATGCCACGTCAACCATTCAATTACATGAAGCTGCAAGCAAGATAAGGATCAGCAAGTGAGTGTGGCAGGGAGACACCATGTCACCAAAGCTTTTCACAGCAACACTATATGAATTGTTCAAGACATTAGATTTGGAAGAAAAAGTTATCAAAATCAATATTTGAGTCACCTACGATTTGCAGATGACACTGTTTTTTTTTTGTTTTTGCCACAAGTCCAGAAGACCTCCAGCAACAAATGAATGTGGGCCTCCATATGAATCTCAGCAGGACAAATGTGTCAAGTCTGCAAAAATTGAAATAAATTGTATAGAACTAGAAGTCAAAGATGATGTACTTTGGCCGGAAAATAATAATGATAGGAACCTTTTCAATTAAATCAATAGGAGACTGAAGATGTGATGGAGCGTATTTGGCAGAAAAAAGACAATATTTCAAGGGAACCTTCCATTGTGCCTTAAGAAGGAAGGTTTTGACCAGTTTAATCTGCCTGTCCTCACTTATGGATGGGAAACTTGGACACTAAATGTGAAGATAATACAGAAGCTTCACACAATGCAAATTTGAATGTAGAGATGTATGCTGTTTATTACTCAAAAAGATAAGAAAAATAATGACTGGGTCCGAAACCAAACAAGTCTGGCATCATAACAGTGAAGAAACTTAAAATGGCATTGGGACGGACATATCACAAGATGATATGACCATCGTTGGACATAGTTTGTACTCTACTGTATTGCAAGAGAGATTAAAAGTCCAAAACAACAATCAAAAGTAAAATAGATGAAATCAGAAAAATTGTGGGAGTAACGAGGAGAAGAGCTTGAAACCGCAGTACTTGGGAAATTATAGGGGAGGCCTTCATCCAGCAGTGGAATGACAAGGGGTGGTAGTGGTGGGTGGATGTATATATCTTGGATATTTGCTACTACCCGTAAAATTTATATTTCAAAATAATGTTAAAGTTTTGTGCACTAGAGTGCTACAGATCATAAACGTTACTGAGTAGGTGACAAAGCAAAAATCGACTGTAGAAAGAAAATAGCTATAACCACAAAATGTTGCTAGACTTAAGTATACTATCTTTCTAAAATCAATGCCTCAGTCAATCAAATATGGTGAAAAAACATCAGATTTAAGGGTCTCATCCTCTGAGCCTTATTTATCTCTGTAACTCTCTCTAGAGATGAGTCTTACTGTATTTGACATGTGACTTTGATCAGTTTCAATGTACATTAAACACTGTAAGTGAAATGTTTTCTGTCATGTCTGCAGAACATATAAAACTCCAATGACATCCTGAGGTCCGGGCAATTGAAATATGAAGATCACCATGTGAACAAAACATTTTTTTAACATTACCCGTTTTTACTACAAACTAGTGATAAACATTAAAATCAATAAGGATGAACTATGGCATTAATGGTAAAAAAAAAAAATACATTGTGACCATGCTCAAATATAGAAATATTAGTACATTTAAATTAATTTCAGTGATATGCACTATACTTCTCATTTAGATATGAGCATTATTTGCAAACATTTCCTATGTAGTAGAGGAGGTTCATTGTTTCCTAGTCGGCTCTCCCACTGGCTTCTGCTGTTTTACCAAACGTGGAAAAAAAACATTTCTTCTGATTTTGTAATTGCTACATGACATATTGTAAGTAGAGAAGCCTCATATATGTTTCTTCAATGTAACTTTATACTGTTTAATAATAACATTCTGCTCCAAAAAGGTGCAACTGCATAACCACTTTCAATTTGAAACTGAAGCTCGGCAGCCTGAAACCAAAGCCGAAATCTTTCCTATTGACCAGTTACCTAACTTACAAATCAAAGTTCACAACGTCTGCACCTTCTCTAATTCGTGCTATGAAATGTTTTCATTATTTCCCTTTATCGCCAAGCTCCAATATCTAATATTTTGGTTGTTCCAGAGTCTACTTTACAGCTGAGGCGACAACATATTCTATAATTTATTCTCTATGTCTCAAAAGGACAGCTAACCTAGCTGGACAGGAGAACTTCCCAAGACGCCTTATTTATTTATGACCACAAAAGGGCACATTTTCAATGTTCAGCTTTGAGCCACACGTGGACTCTACAATATATTAAAAATACATTTATACATTTATCACAAAAATTCCTTATGGATACTTACTTCTGGTACACCTACAGTAGGTATCTTAAGACCTCCGAATTATCATGATCCAGAGGATCGTGGATTGACATTATAGTGTTACTCAGCATGACACCACTGACATGGATATAGTACATTGCCTTTTGTGATCTGCCTGTGCTTTTCTGATTATAGATATATTCCATTTCCACCCTTTCTTTTACTAGAAATGCCTGTATTTGTTGCCTTCGAGTCCCTCTCAGAGAGCATATACATACATGTATTGTGTGCTTTATTCATTGCGTACATGTCTCTGCCTTGACACTAGAAATGTTAGAGGGCAATGACATTTGGAGCAATTTATGAAAAAAATCCAGTGGCAAAACTGGGATAAAATGGTCAGATTTGTTAAAGAAAATAATCTCTTTGCTGGCAATTAGATTTCTATTAATAGCTAAACTTGTGTGAATGTCTTCAAATTTGTCTTTTTGGACAATTTTAGCAAAAGCCCACATTGCTCAAGAATTCACAAAAATAAGTGTAACATTTTCACCAGTTTACTGTGAATTCTTCAGCTGGAAACAAGTTTAGAGGAAAAACAAGCCCTGCTGGGTAATTTCTAGCGAGGCTCAGCACATTTAAATACAGTAGGTTTTAAATCCTTTGCCCTTCTACAAAGATAAAGGGATGCATATCGATTGCAAGCATTTTGCTCAATTTGCTTTCAGCATAGACGCCATATCATGTTTGCAATGATACATGCGCACCCTATTAAAATCTTTGCTAACTGTGGGTTGTTGTAGTGGATTAGACATAATTGGTCCCGTTGTTTGTCTACATCGGAAGGATCTTTCCCCCATGCCTATGCTTCCCATTACTAGTACAGTATTAGCTAGTGCTGGAGAAGTCCCTACAGCCTCATCATGATCATCATTATTACTGCTTTTAGCTAACAGTGCCAAGTACATCTATCACTACATCATTATGATGACCTTTACCACCAAAACCCTCTGTCACCTGGACAACTAGGAGGACTTGTGCCATCCCTCCTACTCACAACTGTGCTACTGCTTGTGACCTTGGAGTTTAAACTTCTTTGCCATATAACCTTACCACGACAGATGATGTGCCCTGTAAGTGTAGATGTACCCAGATGAGTCATCACTTTTCTCGCCTCACAACAGCACAGAACAGCATGAAAACCAGATGACTGCACACAAATTCTCACCACCTATGTTAAAAAACCTCCACACCTCATATTTGAGTAAATTAAAAAAAACAGCGAGACTAGATTCCCTGACTTGAAGACATAGAGGGGGGTACTGTACTTGATAAGTGAGGGAAATATGTTGCTGCTATTGCCTAACAGTGCTCTTTCTAAAGCTGGCAATGGCATTGGGGGTGCGCTTGTGTTTTTTTTTTTTTTTTTTTTACTTTAAAATAAAGAATACATAGGAACTGTAGACGTTATTCCACAGGGGAAAATGCATGAGATACGGAGAATGAATGTCTTGCCATTGTTTTTAATGGCGCATGCATAAAAGCACATTAAAAATTCTACCAGTGTTAATGCAACACTTCGCGTTAACTGGTGCAATAATGTCTGCTACATCTGCCAAGTGCAGCGCGGGGCTCGGTGCCTTGCAATGTAAGAGTTAGAGCCAGTTCAGCATCTATCTCTGCATGTTTTCCTAAAGAATATTACTGTAACTCTTTTCTCACAGGTAGTATTGCTGGTGCCTTTGCACACCTTGGGGTTGAGGCCTGGCCAGAGTCAGAAAAATACTCTTGAGAGTCCTCCTCCTCTCCCTCTCTCCGTCTTTGTATTAAGGAAACTCTATATCAGCCTGACTGTGATTAAATGGTGCTTCTTCAGTAAGGGTACATTCAGAGACAGGTTATTCCTCTGGTATGGATGAATAATCTCTTTAAGCCACCTTGAGAGATGCCAGCAACATAAAGTTCTTTCTGGACAACATGTTCCATCCTCATACTCCTACTGCTACTTGATACAGCTGATGAAACTGGCATTGAGGACAATTATGTCAATAAAACCTCCACACCAGTTTTATTTCTCATAGGAGTAGAAGGCTGTTTCTTTATATTTTTTGTAGAAGCAAATTTTTAGTATTTTCTCTAGGGTCCCACTCCATGCGTGTTCCACCCTGCCATGACCACTTCCATGTCACCTTCCCAACCCTCCTCTTGCAATACACATTTACTTTTAAAGCTTGCCAATTTTTTGGCAACGACTGACAAAATTCCACACCAAAAAAATGACTATTAATACCCATGGTGTTATTTGCTACAGTACTAGTTTTGCCTCAGTTTTGCTGTTGGAAGACTTTAATCTATGCTTTCCTATCTCTGGGTGTTTATGTATCTCACCCCTTTCATTTTCTATGTGATTATCATCTTTGCTACATAATAGTTTTCCTAACAACTTACCCTCTATGGCAGGGTTGGGGCCAACTCCAGTCCTCAAGGGCCACCGAAAGGTCAGGTTTTCAGGATATCCCTGCTTCAGCACAGGTGGCTCAATCATTGGCTCGGCCAAAGACTGAGCCACTGATTGAGCCACCTGTGCTGAAGCAGGTATATCCTGAAAATCTGACCAGTTGGTGGCCCTTGAGGAGTAGAGTTGACCACGCCCCCCTCCCCTCTCTTTTTCATTTTTACAATACGTCCCAAAGCAACAATGGGAGTTTTCAGTCGGTTGCACCTTTTGGGGCTTATTCAATAAGTTCCTATGTCTTCCACTTCTCAAGAAAGACTTCCAGTATACTTCCTACCATTAATATAGGGGTGCCCCTGTTTTAACTCACATTTTCCCTCCTCCTTCCATTATTATGCACCTGTTCGACCTATAACACTGCTTTCAACTTCTGTGTCCTCATTATTTGCACAAAGATAGCCTGACCTATATCATCTAAAAAGCTATTTATGTTCATGCAACATGTGCTCCTTTTTACTATGTCAAAGTGTTTCAAAACAGTATGTAAAGCAAAGCAAATTGAATAATTTCCGTATGTATTTTAATTAGGGTAAAAAGCATTTGTGATATTAAACAATAGTAAGTGTGTTAATGGGTAATAATAAATGTGGTGCACAATAAGCATGTAATACAGAAGGATGCAATGAAGCTAATGCAAAAAAAGTTTAGGGCTCATACATACAGTACATGCAGATTTTTATTTTCCTATTCTGTACTTTACATTTATTTTTCGAACACAGATTGAAGTTGTTTTGGAAGATGTGTACATCTTGGCTTATTTAGTAATGTGTTTTTCCCATCACCCCTTAAGCAACTGAGTGCTGAAGAATTTAACCCACATTGTAGAGAATGTGCTTTTTTTATAATGTGGATGCAAAAGTGCAATATTGGCACTATACTGTATACAGTAATATGGAAAAAGCACCAAAATGTGTGTTTTGTACCTAGGATATGAGCATACAGTATATTTCCTTTTTTTTATTATTTGGAAAGCAATGTTTCACTTTTTAAGATACAATTGAGTGATTTGTAGAGGGGAAATATAGATAGTTAGTGATAGAGGGGAATCTTGAAATTTACATCAATTTGCACCAGCAGCATATTAATTGCATCTTCTAGTCTCATGTCTGACATTTGAGTCTGATCTAATAGGGGGTAATTCTACGTATATCTGTAATTGACTTGTTAAGAAATATTCAGTCACACTCAAGTAACATTTTCACTTATTGTTACCTGTAAAAATGAAAGTTTTATTTTTTTAGCTTCTAATGGCAACATAATTAGTTAAAACAACACAACATAAGAGAAAAAATACAAGTATATACACAACTGTTTACAGTCTTATAGCAAAAGAGACTAGGTAAAAACACATCAAAGTATTTGATTACTATGAAGACATTATTAAAAAATAAGTTTTCATGTCCGAATTTTTTTAAATGGTGTCAATGGATGCAATTATTTACATTTAACCTATTAACCACTTAGTAATACTTTTTGATTTAGTGAAAAAATTTGAATATCCATTGTTAATTATTTACCTCTTAAATGTAATTGCCTATTAACCACTTCTTCAATACCAGACTGGCTGACCTCTTTGGTACCTGATATTTTATCCTCTTGCTTTTCTGTGCCAAAGCGGATTCATCTATTGAATACCAAAAAAGTTAACTCTTTTATGCTAGCCGTTTAACCCATTCAGTCACCAAGAGGTTGAACCCCCTGAGGTCATAATTACTAAGTTATAGTTTTGTGCTTTATTCGTATAATTAAGTGTTCAATTGGTAAACTTAGTTAAAAGAAAGAAACGGAGGAGAAAAGAGAACACTGATTCCTCTTTGCTGCAAACTTGTTTGAAGAGATGCAAAAGTTTAATTGGCAAAAAAAAAAGTTGTCAAATCACAAAAATTGTGTATATTAAACAAACAATCAAATGGATAAATATAGGTTTTAATGTTATCAACCCCTTTACTGCTGAAGGAACCTGAAACATATTTCATACAGTAGTTTAACATTGATGTCACTTCTAGCACTGCAAGAGATCACAGAAGCTGGCAGCCTTACCTTGGTGTTGACTTTAGACAACTTTTCTTCAATTTGTCTGCAAGATCTTCTGATGCTTTATCGCTTTCCACACATTGTTCTTTCTTATGGCACATTAGTGTGTAATTTTTCCCATCATTGTTATCCCAAAATGTTCCAATCAGTGTCTCATAGCATATACAGAACTCAATTTTGGCTCCCTCTTTCTGATAAGGTGGCGCTAATGAAATCTTGTAGAAGAACTGATCAGTATCACCATTACAAGAATCAGGAATATACTCTGCTAACAGGTCATAATAGCTATGCCAGTCATCAAGTGACATTCGCACATATATTTGTTTTTTATAAGACACGTTAAGTACTCGAATAGTTCCCTTCACAGAGGTTATCTCAGGTAGCAAGTCCACTGATTCTAGCAGTACTTTCTGTGCATGTAATTTCTGCATTGTCCCATCTGCTGAAGGTAATGAAAAACAGGGTGTCAAAAAAAATTCCTCTACGTGCTTATTTTCCATTTCAAAGACAGGGTTTTGTGCTATAATTGGTACGTCCCAAGTGTCAAACTCTTTAACAGATACAAGATCAAAACCAAAAGCATCTGCAAAGGACACTTTCCTTGCACCGGTGGCAGGGGGTTCCAACTCTCCTTCATCAGAAGACCCAGAACCACGCCTTCGTGGAAGTGGAGAGAAACGAGGCTTGAGAGTAGCTGTTTCATCCTCTTCATCTGCACAGGAATCATCTATTGTTGGAACTTCTAATAATGTAATTTTACCTAGATTATTATCTTCAAAAGTCTCCATTGGACTCTCAGATGTATATAGGAGAGAAGCAGGACAACGACTGGCAGCTGACATTTGAGACACTGTGACTTAGGATAAGGATTACTGTTACAGTTGACATTGCAAAAGTCAGGCCTATTAATAATTACGGTGACTTGTAAACTATGCTGGCCTTCTCCCTAAAGGTTTTAGATCTGAAATCTGATACCCTTAGTGCCACTGGTTTAAAAACACTCCAAAAGCTTTTTTTATTTTATCTTTGTAATTTTTTTGACAGTGTTACTAACTGTTAAATATATATATCGGGATCATACATTTATAAGGAAATCTGGCCAAAGGTTTGCTGCACTTTTAAATAACAGCTTAAAAGCTACACTGAGAACATGGTCTGTGATATATTAATAATGATCCCTTATAATATTCATTTCCATCAATAAAAATGTATAAAAATATTTTCTTGTTGAAGGGTTGTGACTTTTCGGCCTAGCTTGTATCATGTCGACTTGAACAAGTATAAGAGGGGAGAAAGCTGTAAAATTGGTTAGTGGCTCTCATATTATACAGCAGATTTTAGAAACAAACAATGCATTTGCACACATGAATGTACTTTATTTTGAGCTGAATACTATATTCACTGTTTGTCACCACAAATAATATATGCTTCAGGACCCTAAGGCAGAGGTGCGCAATCTTTAAGTCTGCGGCTCCCTTCCCCCCTCCCTTCTGCGACTCAACCTCCCCCCCCGCCCCCACCCCTTACCTGATCACCGGTGTTTTCTGACGTCACAACATCATGTGAACGTGACATCATGTGACGCCGCGTTGCCATGGAGATGCATCACCAGAAACCGCCGGACACCAGGTAAGTGGGTTACAGAGAATCGCACGTGCTACCCTGGCATTTAATTTAGATGCTTTGGCAAAGAGCATGGGGCCTCTGTAAGCGCCGTGCCCCCCTCGCCCCCCTCCCCCCAAAAAAATCTCACACCCCCAGTATGCGCACCCCTGCCCTAAGAAATGGTTGGAGAACTACTGGAATAGACTATTAGTATACTGTATGTTTGAAATAGTGAATGAAAATAACATCCATACATAGATTGTGGACAGTGAGCAAAGTAGAACATAGTAAAGAAAAAAACACTCTTTCAAAAAATAACTAGCTTTCAAGGTTGTGAAGTTCAAAATGTTTCCATCATTTTAATATTGCATATCTGGTATTTCTTGCAGTGTTAACGAAAAAAGGGGGAAAAACCTTGCTCGCCTATTTATATTCAATCATTGGTAGTAAAGAGTAGAATAATATGCTACCTACAGTAGGATTAAAGAGCAGAATAAACAAAAAGTGCCAAGAGGGATTAGCCAACTACTGAAGGCATCTGTCTCCTACAATCTAGATATATCCCTTGGCAATTATGTAATTATTTATATAAAGCACAAAAATTGTACATCACAATTTTCACTTATATTATACATGTATATCACAATATCAGTGATGATAAAATCCACAAGTTATCACTTTTTATAATTATTTTTTCATTTAAAACTTTTACACTTAATAAAGTTATGCTTTATATTTATTCTTATATTCATCACTACTGTTTACTTAACTTAAATACTAATTACATTAAGTAGTAAACACTAAGGGTACCAGGATATTGATGGCATGGTCGCAACCAATCTAATTTATAATATAATAAATTGACATACTCCCTTAGATGGGATGTTTTATTTAGGATCCATGGATAATATAGTTCTGTCAGTTTCCTATCTCATTAAGAAATATTATTAAGATCTCAATGGTCAAACACATCTAGTTCCAATATATTTCCTTGACAAGATACTGATCTTAGTTAATAATAATACAAGGTTTCCAAGATGCTATTCAATAGTAATCATTGTTGTTCTCCATACAGTTAAACTATTTACAATGTTTCTACAGTATGTGTGTATTCTTTAGTTTCTGTATATAAACCTTTTTTGTTGTTGTAATATAGTTTATATAGTTTATTTATGGTCAAATTCTCCTGAATGCTAAAGAAGTTTAAAGTCCACAAGGAACATTTATGGTACCAATCGTAAAATTACAAGTACTAATGACTTTGGGAATAAATAATTGTGACTGCACGACTGTGGAAATACCTTTGATGAAGTTGTGACATCACGAGACTGGTTTAACCAGTCAAAAACTTCAAGGCAGAATGAACATCCACAGTCACTCACTACAACACCATGGAGAAGGAAGATACTGCTCGCCAGTGGGACATCATTTGTCACAACCAGACCAAAATAAGAGGACTTCATGCGAATATGGGGTTCTCACACAATATCATAATTTTTTGTAATGGTCTTCCCTGCCTCCCTGCCAATGTTCCATCCAAAACATTCCCCCCACCCCTCCAGCATCCCTTCCCCCTCGGTTGTGCTGTTGATGTTCAGCCCCCCATTCCTTATTCTCACCTTTCTTGTCACCGTTTTATTACCCTTCCAGTGTCTTCAAACATCTCTTTCTCACTAACCTCATCTGCATCTTTCTGTTTTTTTCCTTTTTAAATTTTCTAATCTCTGTTTAAGTCAAAGAATCCTTTGTAAATTAGTATTGCTGTACCTGAGGAAGAGAGGAAAACTATTGAAA